>NW_025938254.1:0-278336 GCF_000764305.2 Hyalella azteca | reverse complement strand
CATCAGAGTATCATGATCAAATCATCTGAAATTGTCAGAAAACTAAAAAGCTTACCTTCTAACATCAAAATTGAAAATCATTTTATATATTTATGAACTGTAATATTAAAAAATATCTGAAAGAAAAGGTTATTATTATTATTCAATATATTTATCATGGTCACCTATTTGCATTAACCATAAAAAATCTGATTGTAAGCTTAGACCTTATAATCAGTAGATTAACATGAATGTCAAATTGGATAAAATATATTACCAATATGGATAATATGACTAATATGAGACTATTTACAATGCTTTTTGATGGCCTAAAAATTTGTATCTTGCATATTCATGCTTTGTTTTTTAATACTTGAAAATAATCTAAGTTTTTTTTAATCTGTTAAGAAGAATTAAAATTTCCTTCTGAAGCACCATCAAATATCCTTCATGAGGTGAAAAGCATCAAACTACAGGTTGATATACATATGCACATACAGAGCATGATACTTCTATGTCATTCAAAGTAATCACCTTAGTACTGCAATTGCAGACACATTATGTGTGTATCACATTGCATTAGGGACACAATTTGAGTCAAGCAAGAACATCATGTAGAATGTATCAGACAGGCTAAATACCTTTCTTAACCCTCTACCGCCTGACATGAGTAGCTGGAGAAATATTGTCACAAGCCTACTTCCCAAAAAGGATTCGTTCTAGTGAGCGTAAAATGGCTTGCACTGATGGTTGCTGCCACGCATAAAAACTTTGAAATGTTGTCTATTGCATTCAAACATCCACAGGCTGCTACACTCAATAGTTTACATATACCAGTAATTTAAGTTGAAAGTTATGTTCCAGGAGAGTGACATACAGCAGTAGAGGGTTAAAACAGAATCTTAGGTAGGTTTCTGCCACTGCTGGAAACACAGAGAAGAGTGTATATACATGACCAAAGAGACAACTTTGGTAAAGATGACCAAAAATTCAATCTTTTTTTAACACACCCTGTACCAGCCACAACCAAACAGAAATTGCCAATCGGAATAACAACAATAGAGTTTTTGTATTGATACAAGTACTTTGTCATTCATGGATTTATGAATCTGAATCTTACGATAATAAATGAGGTACGACTGTAAAATTAACCACATTACAGTATGATCGTGTCTTACAGTATATCCAGAATATTTTGTATGTATACATGACTGACCATAGGTATTCATAAGAAAACTACATCTTCCGTGTACTATCCACCTTCATTTTTGGCTCTGCTAATAATTTTATTCCATTTTAATTGTTAGAATTGTTTTAACCCTTTACCAAGCAAGGTAACTTAACTTTTGAAAGGCAACTTTTGAAAGGTAACTTAAAATTCTCTCTCCAAAAGTCCCACCACATGATCTTGGTTTGTGTTCCAGATTACATTATCATGTCTTTGCTAATTATCAATCATGTGTTCATCATTCCATGCAAAGCATCACTTCCTGTCATTTTGAAGAATAAAGTGACATGATTAAGAAAATGAATGGCTCAGACACTAAAATTCATACTTTTTCCTCATCTCAACTGTCAATTACACACAAGTGACCATTTAGCAGACTGCACTCAACTTTTCACCTGGCAATAAAACAAGGCATAGTGCAGTCCTCAAACAGACTTTTTGGTTTTTATCTCATGACTTGAAAAGAAATATACTTAGCACTTTTGGGGCCTTCAATTGCTGCCTTGTTGCCACAAGTCCATTTTGTTGGAGCTACTAGCTAATTCCAATCCAAGTTCATAATTTGCCAAGCCATGCAAACCAAATTTCTAAATTTAATCAGGCAAACCAGTAATTTTTTAGATTCAGCTCATTTTTAATTTTCTCATTTACTCAGGATTTAAACCCATATCCTAAGGTGCTTGTACAAGGGGAAAGTGCAGGTGGCAAGTAGATCCGGCAAATGTTGGCCGCTTGGTGGCTATCCGGCAAGTAAGCCTGTACACGAGGAAAGTATAAGGTGCTAATATCTTCTCATTTGCACCTGCCAGTGCGTCATTAGAAACCATCAAGTGAGGTTTGTGAAAATGGATAGTGTCATAGTGGGATCACCTCCAACAACTCGAGTCTGTATGTTGTTTTTATACTCTTTATTCTAGCCCTTAAAAATGCAACATCAAGAACTGAAGAACAACTACACCCTGACTAATAAGGTTTTCTTTCAGCTTCAAAATACTCATTCATCTCTTCATTTTGTTGGGGTAACCAGCATGGCAATTATTCCACAACTTTTCATGTTTGGAACATCTCAAAAAGCAATTGAATATCATCTGAACTCCACATTGTTGGGTTCTTCTTAGAACCACTAGGTATTGTTCACACATCATGACAAATGCCATGATTAACTTGACCCAACATGCATCACAAGAACAGCACAGATGCTCTTACTATGGCTGCATCAGCCTACTGTCCCCTTTTCCAGCAAAAAAATCAACACATCATTGTTCCTCTCGTCTCAGTCGCGTCTCGTCTCAGTTGCGTCTCGCCGTCTTGGGCACATGCCACTGAAGCAGCTGAACCCCTTTAGGCTATACACAAGGACAGTAGTGTGGACACAGGACAGTTCCAAGCAGCAGATGAACTGGCAGCCAGGACTGTCCCTGTTTTTGTGTACAAGTACATCCCACTCACTTACGGCATCATGGGCACCTTGGAGGAAAGCTTTATTAACACGTTTTTCTTAACTCAGCTTTGCGTTTGTTTGTGGATTTGTTTGTTGTTAACATTGATGACAAAAATGAGCCCACTTTTGATTGCTCTACAGATCTGAAATTCAGCATGCAGGCTATTTTTGCCTAACAATTTCAGATACAATGAATGAACCTTAATTAGCTTAATTGAGTAAAGTATATATATAGTATATATATAGTATGACGTGCGCCGCTGACGTTATAGACGAGCGGGCGCTGACGCTGCGTATTACGACACATACATCAAGTCATACTTAATCAAGTCTTAATCATTTTTCTTGTGGACTAAAAAGTAGAAAATAAAATACTTTAAAAAAACTTTTAAAAAATCACATTTTTCTTGTGGAGTAAAAAGTAGAAAATAAATTATGACTCGCCCCAAAAAACATGGGTCGGGCTGTACGTTCACCATCAAATTTCCAAAATTTGTGTGTTGTGTGCTTTTCGTTTAATCATAAATCTGCCCCACACGTTTTTTGGGGCGAGCCATAATTTATTTTCTACTTTTTAGTCCAGAAGAAAAACATGTTTTTTTTTAAAGTTTTTTATTTATAAGTGAACTTCCATTCTTAGGATTCCAGCCCTGCCACCTTCAAGTATGATGATGCTGGTATGAGTGGTATCCACTATCCATGATACTTTGCTGGTCTATTTAAATTTATACTACTTTATAAGACTTAAAACTGAACTTCAATGGACATTTTAAAAAACCACTCTGCTTTGGCAGCTTTGCCCATATGATTATATTAGGCTACCTGGCAAATGATTAAATTAAAATTTACTGTCAGCTTCTTCATTGTGGCTCTAATCTAGATATTTTCTTTTAATTCTTAGCTTGTCATCATGAATTCATCCATGATGGATTTTCAACATAAACAATTTGTAAATCTGTTTTTTAACACGTTAACCGCCAGCATGCAATATTGGAACTTCCCCCTAGCGCCAAGACTTCTAGGCACTAAAATGTCTCAGTTGGTCAGGAACAGCTGCAAGGGAAGGTGTGTATGTGTTATACTCTCTGTCTAGTTTCTTCTAGAACAGAGTAAACCATGAGACACATGTGGTACATAAGGATGTTCACTAAATCTTCATTTTTCTCCAGCGCCATGTGCGCCACCAGTGGTACAAGAGATTATGGTACACCGGAGGCTTATATTGCGACAATAGAAACGATACACATTGGATATCGTAATTATTTGGCCACTGGTGGTTATGGTTTAAAGCTCTCCAAAAATATTTTTTATATTGTACGTAGTTTGTAGTTATGATTTTCATTTGTTAGTTTGTTATTTATAATAATACAAAGACTTATTACATACGTTTATTTCATTATTTCATTCCCTACTCCTAATTGCTCAGCATTACGATAACAAATTTCAAACCAAGAAACCCTTGTCGATGAAAGGATTCTTAGAATCTATTGCTCACTCACTCATAACAGGAAACTCGAACAAAATGAACGCAGGACAAGAACCAGCGGTTATAGGTGGGAAAAGAAACTCTCATTACCTTGTTGAGTTGGAGGGTCAATGTTGGAATGTAAGAAAAAAGATGTAGAGGGTTTTATGAGTGCTGTCATAAAATGAAGGCTGCTCAGTTGCAGCTGCAAATGCAAGAAGAGTGAAAACAGTCTGCCTTCAATGTGAAAATAAGCCACATATATGCCCTGGTTGTTTTGAACGAACCCTCTCTCATATGTAATGTCTGATGTCTAATGCTATTATTGGTTCATGGATAATTTTCCAAAAGGTAATTTCACTAATTATGATCACCAATTTATGCAGATTATTTGTTTTATTTGAAGAATTTCCTTTTTTACCATTGAATTTTATGTTTGAGGAAGAGTCTGATTTACGGAACAAAATTTTAGTTATATTTCATTTGAAATTTTTATGAAACTATTTTTTTGAATAGTTATGCTAATAAATAAATAAATTACGACACTTGTTTTGATAATATATCCTTCTAGCCATCAAAAATGAGTGAAAAACAAATTTGAAAATAAATTTTCATCAATGAATGCATGGAACTAAAACAAAGCTTAATATAAAGGAAAAGCTGGAGAGGTGACGGAATTACCTACGATGTCGGAATATACCGCGTTTACCCTAGTAGAATAAGTCAATAAGTAGATCAGTAACTGAGTAAGTAAAGTAGGGATTACCGTATTATGGATATTGAAACTGGATTACCACTTTACCAGGAACCAGCAACACTGCAGCAGCATTATCTTCAAATTTTTCTTCATTACAGTTAATAGGCCTACAGTATTTAGGATGGATATTGAAAGAAATCTTGAGCAGGTAGGCAGCTTGAACTTGAAGGTAAGGAAGTTAGAAATGAAATGATTCTAATAAATCTCGTTTGCCAGTTGCCACGCCCCCATCACAATCACACCAACAATTCACACCTCACACTCACAGACACTGAGACAGTCACAGTGTCAGTGTGTCACTATCAGAATATCAGTGAGTTAGGTAGGTTACCGTAGGTACTCTGTCCGTCTGTCGACGGTACCACTTAGTGGCACTACTACCGTACCATATATAATATGTTACACTTACACTGACACACCAGTTACAGATAATAGAAACAAACATTGCCATCCGTTGACAGTTGACTCAATGAACGTCTCACAAAGACCAAAGTCACAGTCTCACAGACACAACACGCGAAAACCTGTCACAAAGTTACTAGATTGATTAGTAAATTTTCAAGCAACCATGCATTGAATTAAAAAATTCAATATAACTCATGCACACAATAATTCATTACATCCATTTTCAAGCTCAATAAACCTAGTTGAGTTATTTAAACGCATGGCACACTCATCCACTTTCCGATTCTCACACCGACGAGCGGCATGATGCCACGTCTACAGCAGCTGATATCCACAACCAAACAGAAATCGCCAGTCGGCAAAACAACAATAGAGTTTCGGTAGTGATGCAAGTACTTTATCATTCGTCGATTTATGAATCTGAATATTAAGGCAATAAATAAGATACAACTGTAAAATTAACCACATTATCGTGTCTAACAGTAATCCAGAATATTTTGTAGATCTCTAAGAAACAAGTCAAGAGCATTATAAGCCAAACATGCTCGGTTTTTTTCCAACGCCGATAATGCTATGTCTAAAAAACCTTTCGAATGATCAGACTAGAGTCAAACGATTGACGCACACTTCAATCAGACACAATCAGGCCATCAATATTTTTAGCGCATTTTCTCATTTATGGAAAAAACGCGCTATTGTGGTCGTCGTGTCCATGGTTGAACCATGGTCGTGTCCATGGTTTAACCATGGTCGTGTCCGTCTGTATGTTCGTGACTTCACGGACGGACGAGAAAATGCGCTCTCTGTCACTCAATGGGGGTGCATGCCAGAGGCCCGCATTGCCAAAGATCAGCATTTCTTTCATACTCCTTTCCGAGCGAAAGCCTGCTAAAGAGCAGAGTAGACGAAGGGATTACGTATATGTTAAAAGCCAAGACCGTTAACTATGTGGAGTAGCAGCTTGTGTGCTGAAGTAGTGTTGGTTTAAAGTTCGTGGGGTTAGGTAGGTCAATTGACTAAAGCTGCCAGGATGACAATATCTATAGCTTTTAGTCATTTAGATGGTTGATGTTGGCTCCAGGGCTGATATGAGCGTTAATTCTACGTCTACGGCTGCGCACCCACTAACTGCAGTGAGGACTGATCCTAATTTTTATCAAAGCCTTCTCATCAAGAATGGGACCAGTTCACATTTATTCGTTTGCTAATGGTTGCTTTTTGAGCTGATGTGTTGATTTTGGTAATAAGCATAAACAATGGTTGCAAAAATTAATGTGGTCTTCGTCCTATAAATACGCGTAACTTTCCATCTATTACCGTCACGCGTCGCTCAAAGCACCAAACGGGTTCCTACACGGCCAATCCTGCTAGATCGTTTAGGGACTCCTTTATAATAATAAATAATAGCGGTTTCATCGTTTATTAGGCCGTAGGCCTGTCGCAGATTCTGACTAACCCTTACCCAGGTTTGTGTTCATCAGATTAACTTAATTTAATATGGTTATGACAGCTGTCTCGACCACAGCCAAGTATGTTCACATTTGCTTTCCCTGTATCAAAACCATTCTTTAAATCGTTTTCGAAAGATATTCAGTGTAGTCATAAGATTAAGACGATCATTTATTAGGTTGTAGAAGCTTAGCAACCGCTACCGTTAACAAGGACTATGTCGCCCATGGTTGAATACTGGTTCCACATGTTGTCGCCTGGATCAACACTCAGCTCGCTGCCGTTGGACTAATTCGAGGTTAGGATGTGTTGAGTCATTGACATTAGTAAATTCGACCATTAAAAATACTCTCGAGAGAAGTTCATTTTGATCGGCGTACTAAAATTGTGATGACGGTGTTTCACTATTTAGTAAGGTCAATAAAACTGGTCGATATTTTTACATAATACTTTTGGTGAGGCAGGTGGAATGCATCACATGTCCAGCACCTACCATCTCTGATCACAGCTCTTCTTCAGAGGTGCAACGTACAGACCTAATGTTTAAATAAATATTGCAACATATACCGATTAGAAAAAATATACATACAGCTCCATGTAATAATGATACATCAATTCACTGTTAAATACTGAAACACAAATGACCCGAGAGAATACTTTGATCTGGCAGCATCCCTTCATATACCTTCTAGTCAACAGTGGGAACTTGGTGATTGGAAACTTCAATTTCAGTAATGCACTATGCCTAAGGATTGTAAATAGATAAGAAACGTGCGTGAGGCGTATTCAGGTGAAAAAAGCCAACGAGCACAGCTCTAGGAAGTGGAATTAGAGCATTAATGAGCTGTAGAATTATAAAAAGTCAAGCGATAAACAACAATAGAGATCTCAAATGTTGATCAGTTCCTCTTCGTGACTGGAATTGATAAGCAAAGAAGTCAAAAGAGCTGAGCGACAATCTAAAAGTCGCAAATAGTCTGAATGGACTGGAGAGGAATTAATTAGATAACTTGAAATTAATAACAGTTATTTTCTTTCGTAACGTTTAAAGGCCGATAGAAATATTGTTGATTGTTTTTAAAAAATTTGCATTAGATTTTAAACATCTGGGTTAGGCAGATGATCAAATTACCTCGTTGCATAAGGCTTATTTAGAATTCTTTTCTTTGATTAATTGTTTGGTGCGCAAGCTACGCAATTTGAAGTAGTCAACCTTGACAAAAATTCAACACTGAAAACCAGTCAAAAATCAAGTTTTAATAGATTGTAAAATTGAACAAAGAATTGCTGACATCCATGAAGAAGGAACCTAGAAGTTCATGGTAGGCTGCAGGCATTTAGACGTCATCCCAACCTCGGTGCAAATATAAGAAAGATGCGACAGATATGTGGTGTGAGTAGAGTGCAAGATATACATTGAAAAAGATATAGCCTCTAAGAGGAAGGTAGACGGCTCAAAGGCTTAAATCTTTATATATATACAAAGTTACGTTAGATTAGTTATTCATTTAAGCATGTATATTGTACATATATAACATGTAAACAATTCACTCGTACGCTTCTTTATTTGGACTGAGGCTTTATCAGTGCTAAGGAATACTTGAGAAAGGGAAACCACTGATTAACGAACAGTTATGAGATCGAAAACCACAAAGCTTAACGATAGATAACAGTGAATGTCATTAAAAATGTCGGTAAATTTTACCAATAACAACACTTAAAAAATCTTAGTAGAACTACATAGGTACATAAAAGAAGTATAATTTCGTTTTATTAATAACTTAAAATGGAGACGGTAATTATCCCGTATAAAATATGACCCAAGAAACGGAAATGCAAGAAATTTTCATACTTAAGAAATTATTTGGCCTACAAAATACTGTTAAATATATAGAATGCAGACAATTTGTCAATTCATATACCAATACATATTATTTCACTTTGGTTTTCATCTCACATTATTCTGGAAAACAATGAGCGGATATGACGATCCTAAGGCCGGAAAGCGAAATAAACATACTGTAATAGGACCTGTTCAAAATCAAATGTTTGGAACACAGTTTGTTTTTCAAACGAAAGAGTCGCATCTTCGTGCCATAAATTAAGATTTAAAAGTAGGCAAGTAATTGGCATTAGAAAAGGAATCAGAGCTCACATTTTTTTTTCAACCATTCGACGCAAAAATTGTTAAATGAAGCTTTATTGCGAGTTAGAATTAGTATCTTACACGAATAACATCGAGAGAATCTGATTGCAAGACTGATATGCACTTGGGTTTCCATAGAAATTTAACGATCTCTATGAAAATAAATACAAAATTTTACAAACGATATGTCGTACAGATTGCGTGGCTTGTATAAATTATTGTCTTATCTTTTGATATGAATTATGCGAGTAAAGAGATCACCCCGTCGCCTCCAATTAAGAGGTTTAATTGCCTGGCAGCTAAAATTGCTTGCTGGGTTACCGGTACCTCATATACAGTTATTTATAATAGATAGAAATTACACGAAGCAGTTCAAATATACTATCAATGAGAGAGAACCTTATTAGCTAATAATACATTGTAATAAAAATGAATTGGGTGCGCCGAAAGAGAAACTCTAACACACACGTACAGAGCACATCGCACTTCGACTTGAGCAAAACAGATAGATAAATACTAGCAAGTAAGACGCTCTCATTTCAGAATCAAACTTTTGGCATGATAAGTCCCACTAACAGCGAAGCTAATGTCTCTCTACTGAACATGCACGGCAGGACACTTAAGAAAGAGGGCGTTTGATAGAGAAATGAGAGCCGCGTCAGAGTAAATCACTCGCAGTCAAACACCGTCCCTTAATTAAAAACTTGTTCTATTATTTTATAAGTAAAATTGATGGAAATCTTTTCCCATCACTGCTAATATGACGCATTTTGTTGTAACCTGTACATTACACACAAAGAAATACTAATAACGATTATACCACAAATTAGTTTTTGCTTACAAAGTGCAAGAGACAATATTAAAGTGAAATGTTACCTAACATTTTAACTAAAATCCAATAGGAAGAGGGAATATCCTTTAATAATACACGAGTAGAATATTATAATGAACTAAGGAAATGTACAAGTTTTCACGGTTGGCGAACTGAAAGTTACTGACTTAAATACGGACTGCTTTTGTTCTTGAAGCCGGTATTGGGAATATAGAAAAATTAAGATTCATTTAAATATGCATGGTAGTTTGCAATAGAGATCTTATTCTATAGTTCGATTATGAAAAATAAATATAGTAAACAATTAGAACGATACAAGTAAAGCAATGTTAACGTATAAATTATTCAATCAATGATATAGCGCTGCAACTGAAGTTTAGAGCGTCAAGGAGAATCTTTGAAATTAACGAGTAGCTCAAATTTCGGAGGCTGAGCGTTATTTACCAATACCAATAATATACCCATACCAATAATGTACCAATATCAATAACATACCAATACCAATAACATAGAGAATAATATGAACAAGAACTCAATATTTGAGCCAAACACAACTTGCACGTCGCACTACCTTGAAGCTATGCATTCAAGGAAAGTCACGAGTCTTACTTTAAATCTTAGACAATACTTACTGTATTAACACATACGACAGACGAAACACAGAAAAAAACGTTTAAATGCATACGAGGGAGCGTGTGCCACACTGCTAAATGGGCAGACGCTCGCTTATCAAAGGCGATGCAGTTCAAAACCTCGGACAAATGAGACTAAAATTCTTCACGTTCAGATGAATTCACGTAATTCGTCAAACACTGGAAATTTTGAAATTTTAGTGGAAATTTTGATCTGCCTGCTAGCGCCACGTATAAGTTGCAGATATTAAACATTTGGTGAATTCACAGCTACCAGGATATCACTGACAAACTATGCCAAAAAGGAAGCGGTGAAAAAAACAATAAATCGATCAATTCTCGGAAAGTAGATAATATGCACTCTTGTTATCGTTTGAACAAAAAGTATTTCGAACAAGTAACTAAGAACAGCATCGATACTATCTCGAGAACACAATTTTGAACAGAAAACAGAATTGACGCTGCAATTTTTACTTTAAATTTCCAAACGACACTTACGCGCTAGAAAAATCACGGACCGTACTATCCAAACTCGTTCAAGTACACGTAGCGGCCTAAGTTCACGTGGTGGCCTAATTACACGTAGCGGCCAATTTCTTGTCTGTGATAGGAAGGTTTAGCTTGAAAATCCGTCAGTGATTGGCTGACTGAACTACGAAATCGTACTGATTTTGATAGTACGGCCCCAGCACTGAACGAGCCAGTGGTTTAGACTGCATGGACCAGACAGCGCGGACTACATTAGTGCTCATACAAAAAGTGCCACAGCAGAGAAGTGAGCCAAGACTAGGAGGTGATGAGGCTACAGCCTCTTCTATGTATGTACATCGATATCTTGAAAGCTTCGCAAAGAAGAGAGCAGCAGGGCCAGAGCTCGGCAAAGTAGTTTGAGTTTCATACAAAAATACTCTTTGTTTGTTCTGGTTATTCCTAAACGTCCTCCTAACGAGGCTATAAAAGAGAAACTCAAAAGAAGCCATGGGAGCAGGTAAGCGGCCATCAGACAGTCCTAGTCTTCTCAACAACAATCGTAACAATTAACTTCTACCCTCGTTATGGCGCACCTTAAGCTTTGCACTTACTTTATCTTAGAAATTAATTTAGTTTATTGCCATGCCATACAAAATCTAGATAATTAGTCGCTTTATGCATGCACGAGTCATGGTATCGCACTCTGACGACTTGCTCTTTGCCGCTCTCCCTATATAGTTGAAGCAATGCAACATCATTACTTATTTTAAATGGCGAGTTGCTTACGCTTGTCATTGTTATTTGTAAACAAACAAGGTATCTTCAGAGTACTGAATATTGATGCTAAAAGTTCATGAAAAATATAAAAAGGTTGGACCTAGAAGAGTGAGGATACGCCGCACAATTTTCATTATTAAGAATTTAAACAAATATTTTATCATTCCAACTACAGTTACAATGTAGATTCACAATGAAAGATAAGAAAATGCAGTCTATGATCAGAATACAGTTTGATTTAACATCGAAAAGTTTATTGTTTAATATTCAGAACACGTCACAGCCAAGAATTGTAAATCTTTTACTTTCACCAAAGGAGTACCGTAGTGGCAAAACCTGACAAGTCAACTTAATGCAACAATCAATCTCGATCCGAGAAATTTCAACCGTCTTGCTATTAAGAGCAAAGTAACAATAATAATAATAATAATAATAATGCAGACCTAAAATGTGCTTAGTAGATGTCACTTTCAAATGGCACGTTACGTATTGTCTGCTAGTATTAGGGGATTAGTCGTGAAATTTCAGCGTAACCTGACCAGAAAAAAACAAAAACTGAAAAATCAGGATAAATATTCTTAATGTTTCGTACACAATTGTTGATAGATCGTACAGTTGAGTGAGATATAACAAGGCTTCCAGAACGCTTTTATCAGTATTCTAGGAAATTTTTATACATGATAAAACAATGCATTTTAATGCGAGAAATCCATCGGTTGCTCAAATCAAAATTCCAAATAGCTAAGTAAATAAGTCTGAATTTTTAAATGCTAATTGGCTTAAAAAAATTTCACTCTAATATCGTACATCAATCGAGTAAAAGTCAGGAGTTCGGTGCTTAAAACGAGAAATTAAGAATTCATTAGAACTTTAATTATTCACATAGCTCTGTTCATTTTAAAAATTGAATCCAGATTTTTCATCAACAAATGAATTTTAAAAATAAGTCCCTGGCGTTCTGAGACGGAGACAATCATAGACGAAGAGGATAGGGAGGGAAGTGAGAGGAAGGCAGTCTGTGCAGTAACAGCAACAACAACAATCTTACACTTCACCAACAACAGATGCATGTTCGGTCTTTTAAAAAATTAAATCTTTCAAAAAATGTACTGATGCACTTCTCGTTTGACGCATAGAAGAACAAAAGAGAAGTGAAATTTACCAGTTTAACTGAAAGACGGAGCAAAATAAGGTCCAAATTTCCGCCATGAGTAGCGAATATTTAGATTATTACGCCGTAAACAGCATCATTCACAATTAAAATGATTAGTGGCTTCTATAGTAACTTAGCAATCATAAATTGTAATATTAAATTAACGTGTAAGTTATACAAAACATCGAGCTGATGAGATCGCCAAGAAGTAGTTAGACAGACGAATAAATTAAACGATTGAGCATTATTTACAATGTCGTCAAGTAATCTTAGGCGTTCATTGTGCCTTTTTGCATGGATAGAATACATTGGTGATAATCGCCTTTCAAACGGTCACCACGTCTTCAAGTAGCTTCAATTGACAAGTTACGTAAGCCAACGTTTCTTCCAGATATTATAAAAACGAATCTTGCTCGTTTAACTGTTCACTCGACCCTAAAATATCGAGGATAGTCAATAAGTCAAGGATAACGATTACATAAAATTTAAGACGTAACTTCGGACTTGTCTTGGTGCTCGGTAAATTTTAATCAAATGGGCTAGTTTACCAGAGTTTAATAAGATGAAATCAAGTAATGAAGCACTGTAAAAAATAGAGATTAGAAGCAATTTCCAACCTCGATCAAGTACTACAAACATGCATTGGTAGATGCGCGGAATAAAGTCTTAGCGAGCTCCGCTTGGGACAAGCACGATGCGTTAGCGCAGCCTAGCGCACGAGAAACTACGGAACTTGCAATACAGACTCTAACGTTACGCTAAACTGTTACCTAAGTTGCGTTGACTGCAACGCTTGGCTCTGGCAAGGTTAAAATGCCTCTAGGTGCAACAATATTTGCGATCAGCTGAGAAAGAGACCTAAGCTGCAGTTGTAGCAAAGGAGAAGCGGCAATTGGCACAAGGTCGCTACAACGCGCCTTGGAACACTGCTTGCAACGACGACACGTGAGCTGACAGCAGCAACAACGGCATCCACATGAACGAGCTCAGGCTAGCTCGACTCACTCCTGTAACGAAAATAAACGTTAATTCACAAGAATGTAGCATTTGTTTGATAGTCGCTTTCTGGAAATGTAAACAATTTGCTTTAAAATATCCAATATATTTTATTATTTCTATATGATTTTTTGGAAAAACTTGACTCGCCACTCACAGCCATCAAGTGCTATCAGTTCATCAA
The DNA here is from genome assembly GCF_000764305.2 of Hyalella azteca. NCBI lineage: Eukaryota > Metazoa > Arthropoda > Malacostraca > Amphipoda > Hyalellidae > Hyalella > Hyalella azteca. The sequence continues at coordinate 264,421 of NW_025938254.1, read as the reverse complement.
CACAATTGATATCTCTTCACTCCACGCCTCTGGCCATATGCTTACCACCATTAAGCTTATCTCACCTCTCACTCTATGTCACTATTATTTACAACATCACAACTCGTTATCACCACTACTGTCACTATCTCATCTCTCATAGCATCACTTTATCACCACTCACAGCTTCACCTACAGCAACTTCCCCTCTACATCGCACTACATCACCCCTCACCACACATCACCCCTCACTACACATCACCCCTCACTACACATTACCCCTCACCACACATTACCCCTCACCACACATTACCCCTCACCACACATCACCCCTCACCACACATCACCCCTCACCACACATCACCCCTCACCACACATCACCCCTCACCACACATCACCCCTCACCANACTTGAGTCTGAGCTGGTCGTCAGGACCTACTTGAGTCTGAGCTGGTCGTCAGGACCTACTTGAGTCTGAGCTGGTCGTCAGGACCTACTTGAGTCTGAGCTGGTCGTCAGGACCTACTTGAGTCTGAGCTGGTCGTCAGGACCTACTTGAGTCTGAGCTGGTCGTCAGGACCTACTTGAGTCTGAGCTGGTCGTCAGGACCTACTTGAGTCTGAGCTGGTCGTCAGGACCTACTTGAGTCTGAGCTGGTCGTCAGGACCTACTTGAGTCTGAGCTGGTCGTCAGGACCTACTTGAGTCTGAGCTGGTCGTCAGGACCTACTTGAGTCTGAGCTGGTCGTCAGGACCTACTTGAGTCTGAGCTGGTCGTCAGGACCTACTTGAGTCTGAGCTGGTCGTCAGGACCTACTTGAGTCTGAGCTGGTCGTCAGGACCTACTTGAGTCTGAGCTGGTCGTCAGGACCTACTTGAGTCTGAGCTGGTCGTCAGGACCTACTTGAGTCTGAGCTGGTCGTCAGGACCTACTTGAGTCTGAGCTGGTCGTCAGGACCTACTTGAGTCTGAGCTGGTCGTCAGGACCTACTTGAGTCTGAGCAGGTCGTCAGGACCTACTTGAGTCTGAGCAGGTCGTCAGGACCTACTTGAGTCTGAGCTGGTCGTCAGGGAAGTGTCGAGCGCCTACGATGAACTTGAGTCCCAGGCGCGATGTCTCCAGGCCATCAGCCTCTTCAATGGGCGCGTACTGCACCAGATCCTTCATGGACGCCTGCAATGAAGGGAGTGATATATCAAAAGGGCGTAATACTTCATAAACATTACGACGCAATAATGCACTACGCGGTAGCATGAACAATTCATACTTAGGAAACACACGACCAGTTCACGAAAACCATATAACTTTGCAACTTGTTCAATTAAGCTGACCAAGCGGACTTGGTCGCATTTGAAATACAATACATAGTATATAATATAAGCATGAGCGTAGAGTCACAGGCTGATTGTTGATGTACCACATGAGAGAGGCGGCAGGGCGGGAGCTACAATATATAGCATATAACATGAAGCATCGAAGACTCACAGGCTGGTCGTTGATGTACCACATGAGAGAGGCAGCAGGGCGGGAGCTACAATATATAGCATATAACATGAAGCATCGTAGACTCACAGGCTGGTCGTTGATGTACCACATGAGTGAGCAGTTGACGTGCACTTCGTCGCCGACGTGGTAGCGCGTTCGTCCTCCTGATATCGTCGGCACGTCGTCCGGCAGGTCTGCGAAAATCCACACCTCAACGTATTTTCAATTACCAGATACTCAAGGGTCAATTTACATTTTTTTCTGGCAGTCAACATAATAAATAAATTAAGTCAACATTTGAGCAGAAAAAATTAAATTTACAAATAAAGTCAACATTCGGGCAGAAGAGCTAATATAAGGAAGCTGGTTAGCTTGACGTCAAACACCATGAACATTGCTTGTAATACAGCAAAAATATTTAAATGTGCGAAAAATCTTGTGCGAAATAATGCATAAATTAGAAGCTACGTTGAATTTCGCCTTAAGGATTATAGAAATAAAATTTTCGTATATTACATAAAAATCTACAGCATTCGTAATTGACCACGATCACCGTTTGATATTCGAAATTGCTTATCTAATTACAGTAATTAGGTATCCCTTAAAAATCCAGCAAGATTTAGGCAAGATTTTAGTTAGTGAATACTTACCGACGACGAGCATGTTGGCGCTTTGGCTGTCGGTGTGGAAGGAAGGCATGTCGGCCGACACCTCACACTTGTAGCTGCCCGACGAGTCTAGCGTGACCGGCCTCAGGCTTACAGTTCGGTCGTCACTCACGGCGCTCTGGAAAAGGAATTTCATCATATTTTGAAATACTTTTATCACGAAAAAAAGACAGGGTCAAAGTTATAATTAAAATGTACAAACAAATGACCGAATTCATGAAGCTAAAAAACAAGCGACAACAGAGTATATAAATTGGAAACGTTAATATAATATATTTTGATCTCCATTTTCCTAAATACGATAGCCCAACAAATTACTTAGTGCGACTCAAATTATAGTAAACAGAGCTGAGATTTTAACACATATATCGAGGACAAGACATGAAGAGACAATAAAAGATTTCACCGGTGAGAAACAATTTAGGTATACAAATTTATTTGCGGGAGAAGAACGTTTTCGTGTAGTTCAAGTCTAAGGCGCTGAGCAGAAGGTCGCTCGAGCCGAAACTAAAGAGTGCGTGAGGCACTCCCGTAGCGGTCTTCTAAATGGACGACCTCAACTCCTTCGGGTAATTCATGGCCGGTGCTTAGGGTAATTTTTCCTGGGCATATTTCTTCCCTCTCTTTCACCACTTTTTTAAATGTTTCCTCTGGTTCGTGAATATAAGGTCTCGTAGGGAACCTGGCGACCGAGAGCTTGTCTTCAATGTTTCTCCTCGTAAGAATGGACGGGAATTAGAGCGCGGCGTTTTTGTGCAGCGATGTCGGAGAAGGCTCGCGACCAAGATTCATATGAGGGGTCATTTTTGCTCGTTTCATTACAAGAAGATTCATGGAGCGATGGCTTGGCAGCGCCAGCACAAGTATTAGTGCTGCTACTGAAAAATAGCAATGATTTAGCAGACGGTCANTGTAGCATTTTATAATTCATATCCTTTTAAAAGTTTCTGTAAAATTCCACCTAATATCTATCTCATAATAGATATTAGGTGGAACGAATTATTATGAAGTTTCGTCAAAAGAATAAGCATTTAAAATATCTATTTCACAATAAACATTTAAAATATCTATTTTGCAATAAACATTTAAAATATCTATTTTGCAATAAGCATTTCAAATATCTATTTTGCAATAAGCATTTCAAATATCTATTTCACTGCAAATTTGAAGTTAGCAGCAGACATATCAGAGTGCGTAAAATGCTATCGTGTTCATATCGAATTGCAGTAATAAAATAGAAAAGTGAGGGAAGGCTTCATAATTGCAAGTTTCTTGACGGTATTGTTCAGATGAAAGCAATATTGCACCTTCAAAACACTAACTAGGGCGTCGAGCAAAAAATCTCCGAATCTTTAGAGATTACTTCCAAATTCTACTGCCCTAGCTTAAACGGGGGCGGCCTTGATACTCAGTCGAAAATACTCGTATGGATTTCATGGGGGCATCGAAGTAAAGAAAAAGCCCAAGCAAAGCCCCAAAAGTGTATATAAAATTTTTGTGGGGACAATCGGACGCGCGAAGTTGGCCGCGAGTCCGCACGACTGCCGCTGCAGCCAGGAAGCGGGTTGCGGACAGCACGATTGCTCCGGGATTTCGCGAAGCTTCCTGAAGTTCGCTCGACCGTAAGCAGGGCGGGAAATTGAGAAACGGACCGCTGCTCTCGACGTCGAGGGCTGCAGAAATGAAGCCTTACAACTCTACCGACCGACATTTCGGGGGCCCCTGGAATAAAGCTTGAGGATATCGCGAAGCTGTGGAACTGCAGAAATGTGAAGCCCGAAAGACTACCACATCAATTACCGTGGAGTGGAAGAGACCGTAAAAAAATAGGGCTAAAACAAAACCTAGCGATGAATAATTAAGTTAACGAGTTGAAGTATGAAATGAAGTAATTAAAAAAATAACAACATAAAATTAGTTAGCGTGATAAAGAATGAACTAAACTCTGGTCCAGTGAATAAATCCGAGTGAGCTAAAGATTGATAAAAATATCCGCTGATAATAAGCTATGGCACTTCACTAACACGTCGTCATATACGCACGGAGAGTCTGTGTAAACTCGTGTTATGAAGTCTTTATCTCCTTCACATGCTAGATTTAAAGGGAAGACACTAATAAGTTATTTTATTTATTTTATATTAATTTAATATTCTTGTTCATGTATTTTTTCTAAGGCTAAATGATAACAAAAATATTGGCTCGAATTGCGAGTGACATAATACATAAAACTTGGATTTGTAGCCAACCTGATTGAGGCTCAGAAAGCTCTCGACCAAAAATTCAATCTGTATTTCAACAAAAGAATTCTTTACCGCAACATTTATTTATTTATTTTTTTTCAGAAAACGATAGTAAATGAAGGTCAGGCAAAAAATGTTTTCATAGAACCTGAAAGATTAGGAGTTTAAACCAAGACAAACTTATCAAATGATTTTGCTTTACTAAATCTCTGAGATCTTATAGCGGGGGAGTAATATGAACAGGCGAACTGTTAATGGAAAAAGAAAAATATTCAATTAAATCGATTTTTAATGAAGTAATTATAGGATAGAATATATGATGACAGTTTGAATGCAAAGGAACAAAAGGAAGCGAGGAGTAACACGTGCCAGACTTTAATATATGATCACTGTCTACCATTCAAAAGAGACGCTTAAAATGTGTAGCAGAACCAACTATCAATAGAATTTGTTCCTTTACTAAACCTTCATGTAAAGTGCGAGTAAAAATGAGGTTCATTTCAGATATTGCAAAAAACTTTAACAAATTTCGCATACAGTCAGACCTGCAATGTATATAAAGGAGAAATTATGCAGCGATATATTCGATATAAGTATTATAAATTGAAATCGGACTGTACGTGTAAAGAACCAAAGTACGACACAAACAGACACATTATCATCCATCGCAATCACACGTGTCTGAGAGAAATGATAGGAAAATAACATAAGCTGATTTCAATACTGTAAGCTCTTGATGTGCTCCAAAACGCTGCGCATTGCAGCTATAAGCGTGGATGATGTGCATTCATGTGCTAAATCATTAACACGTATTATCTATTCGAAGTTTCAAAGTACGCGATAACAATTTAATTATCATATTTCCATCGTACCCTGCACACTGAGTGGTAGCGGACATAAAACTGGCACGATCTCTCCAAAATATTGCGCGCATAAACGCGATGAATATGAATTAATGACTCCATTCAAACCAGTCGCTGGAGTACGGCGGTTGAGGGAGGAAGTTTGAGCAGGAGGGCAACCGTCCATAAAGGTTCTAAATTCGTAGAAATGAGCAAAGCTGCAGCGTTGAGCAGGAGTCACTCATGCACACGGTGGAAGTGTCCAAGAGCAGGGAGAGATCTAATCCGGAGGAGTACGCCGGAATGGATTACTGGATGGATTAGTGAAATGATCCAGTCTCGAAGGAATGAAATATCATGTCGTTCCCTCGTATTTGCAGGCCGTCAGTTTTTATGTTAGCATTTTTAGGTACTTAGTATAAGTTTATAGTGAATAATTTTCTCGCCTTTCGTACAAGTACTTGCTAATCGTTAATTTTGATCGTTTTATCTCTAAGCTGTTAACGTATTTGGACACTCAGACTCACGAATTGTAATTATTTCATTTCATTCATTGAAGGTCGTCATCTGAATAACTGATTATTTTTCAGTAAGCTTAGATAGGCGCTGAACACGAGCACTTTCATATCGTTCATTAACGTGAACAAAAACGTTCAACAGATCGCACATTTATTGGCATATTAATTCGCATCTACATCGATGATCAAAGAAACCGGCTTAAGTGGGGAAACCGGGCTAGAGAAACCATAAGGGAAAACCAAACTGTGCAAACCGACATGAGGAAAATGGCATTGAAAATCTAGTCTAGAGGAACGGGTTTAGGGAAACTGGGCTAGAGGATTCGTCTAGGCAAACTAGGTTTTAGGCCATAAACATTCAATTGACTGATCAAACGATTTAATCAATCGATTGACGCGCATTTCAATCAAGCTCAATCAGGTTTCGATCTTTTGGTCAAAACCTTCTCGTCAGAAATGTGATCAGTGAAAACATATTTTTCGTTCGCTATAGGTCTTTTTTGAGCTGCTGTGTTAATTTTGGTTTTGAGCAATATTTTCGAATACGCATTTACCCATCCTATGCCTGAAAATATGCGTAAATTTTTATCAATCAATTACATTAATCAAACTTTTTAACAGCCACCATCATGCCTGGCTTCAAGCGTCAAATAGGTTCCTATAGGTCACTCACACTTGAGTAAATCGATTGAATCAATTTTTCGATAAAAATTATTGACTGTCTTGTCGCGGTACCACTTGACGGAGTACAACACGTCGTCCTCGAGGTCGTAGTGGCACGTCAGTTTCACGGGCTTCCCGGCGACCTCGTGGGACGGCACATCCACGGACACCACCTTCAGCGCTTCACATTTTCCTGGCGAGTGACAGAAACAATTATGGTCACACTTTGATTGGAAATATCATCTGGAAATCCTCATTAATTTTATCAATTCTAACAGTTAGTAATTTCAGCAATTATTGTAACTAGAATTCACAAGTGAAGACTAATGTATGGAAAGAACGTAAGGTTTTAGCATTAACTTAAAGTAAATACTACGGTAGGCAATCATTAAATTATTTACAGCACGAAGACAATGACTATGAAATATTTGCTGCGATACCTATATTGGGTCAGAGTTGACAGCGAGAAAAAGAATGAATTGATCTACGAGTAAAGTTCAATTAAACGCTATAGCTTTTCTTTGCAGCATGTCAATAACTGAACTTAAAACACTCTAGTGCATGATGCATTAGAAATAAGTAGCAGTTACAAGCAGACAAACACTGCAATGAATGGAGCGTGGCAGTTACTAGCAGACAAACACTGCAATGAATGGAGCGTTGCAGTTACTATAGCAGACAAACTCTGCAATAATTTATCGCAGCGTACGAGTTGCATGTCGCCACGCAGTTCAACTTTAAGCCTCGAAACTGTGACGTCACGCGCGTACTGAGCGAAGTAAATGGTCGCATTNCTCTGCAATAATTTATCGCAGCGTACGAGTTGCATGTCGCCACGCAGTTCAACTTTAAGCCTCGATACTGTGACGTCACGCGCGTACTGAGCGAAGTAAATGGTCGCATTTCAGCGACCGCTTATACACAGTAAACACAAAAATAATTTGCAGAAGATAATGAAAGAAACAAAAATACACGCATGCAGAATCCGAGCTATACAATATATGTCGATATTAACCATCTAAGACGGAACGTTTTCAAAGCTTGAAATTCTGAAACGAAATTACGTCTCATTGCTGTGCAAGTACTTCACAGAAAATTCTATAAATTCAAAATTCAATTATTCTCCCATGGCAGCAAAACGATGATTAAAGTCACATTGCTCCCAGAATATGAACACTAAGAGCGTCAATAAAAGTTTATCAAAGGTCAAACTTTATAGATTGGCTTTTATCCAGCGCGAAGATCAATCAATCTGTGAAGTTGGGAAGGAAACTCAGGACAAGTTAGTGAGATTTTGAAGTGCGCCCATTTAACTTGGGTCTTCGCGGGCGACTACACACCGCCTAATGAGCAGTTCAAGAGCTTCAACTCATGGCAATAGACGAGGGAATTACATATCAACAATCACGAGGTATTTCAACAGTCGTCGCGGGGGCCTCGAATATCAGAGATCAATTACTCATGCGACGAAGACACTGAGGAACGTGGCGTTCTTACCTTATGAGCAGAAAAATACAGCACACAATAATTTGCATTTGCTTGATTTCAAGATATAATACAACCGGAAACTCTGAAAAAATAGAGAATTTTAAATTTACAAGCTAACTTAAAATAAATAATCATGATATTGTACTGCAAAAAACTTTTTTGTAATACATTTTAGTTACGGACGAGTTCTAGATAACGTGGGATTGCGAAGAACATTTAAGATACTTGCAGAGACATCTGCAGAATATCCTCGGTACAGAAACTTTTTAAGTTAACGAGCAAAAACTTATCGGCACCGAGAAGAAAATTCGAATAGCCCAGAAGATAAAAGTAGGAAGAAACTTGAATAAATCTTTTTACCGCAATACGAAAGAAGAAATCCTCCTTTCAGCTCGCATAATCCCGGGGCAGACGACGCGATTCAAGCGGCGGTGAAGTCTGGGGATTTTTTTATCAGCTTTGAACGCCAAGTTTGGGCACATAAACTCTTAATCAAGAGAACAGAGCCCATCAATCGTGAGGTCGGACCAGAGCGGCGTGATGCACGAGGCAGCTCGGACCTTCTGTCCACCAAGTCTTTATCAGCGGTCCGAGCGCTCGCCCCGACCGACGCCACCAGATTTATACCGACTTCTGTCTGCGCCTGACAGCAAAAGATGGTCCTTCTTCCGGCAATGAGTTCCGACAGACAATGTTTGGAGCAGCTGAGGTGTTCGACATCTATGAGTCGCTTCCGATGACGTTCATAGTCGCATAACTTGGAGCACGATAAGTAGTGGGCCAGAGTCTGCCCTGTAAGGTCTTTATTGAACATCCGAGCTGTAAGGTCTTAGTCTTAGGAAGTTCAAGATACGCGTGACCGGTCACATGGCAATACTTTTTTGAGTGAATGAATAAAACTGAAAAGTAATTGTTTGTGATCCTAAGTCAACCATCCACGTGGGATGAAAAAGCTGGGAATAATTGTACGCCGGAATTATTTTCATCTTCTCTGCCTCTATAAATAAATGTTCATGAAGAAATGAAGGCCATAAATAAAGGCAACAATCGAGGGCTATTTTTTTATTTTACAAAATTTGGTTGATGAAGGCAGATTAATAACTCGATTTACGAGATTTTTAGTTACTCGAGTCGCTCGATCACACGAGACTTTTTCCACAAAAATAAATAAAATCACATTACAAAATTGGCCACAAATAAAATTTCTCATTCAATGAGGGAGCTTAACGAAATAAGCCCAGATGCCAAGTTTCGGGCACTCGGAGGAACTCACTCGACTGAGTTCAGCACATTTCTGCTTTTCTCAAAGTCAATTTACTCCGACTTGGCGGCGCTCAGATGGAGTTATTGAAATCGCTGATTGGTGAGCGCCGAATATCATGTTATTGCCGACCAGCATCGCAAGACTCGAAGCTACAAGATGACGGCAGTGAAATGTCGAGAAGCTTCTAAGAGTCGTGCATATCTATACGACCAGGATCTTGAGCATAATATATGGATGAACGCATAATGAAAATGTGATAATGCTGACGATATGAGATATTAATAAACACTAGCAGGGTTTCAGTAAATAGACATTCACTAATATTTTATAATAAAAAACACAGGCAATTTCTGTGAGGAAAATAATTAGGCAATATAGGTATCGTTTTATGGAGTGGTTGCAAAATAATAAAGAACCGAGTTGGTAAAACATTATTTTATATTAAAATCAGTAATTGATCCTATAAAGATAGACCCAAAAAACATAACAATAGCAACAACGTCACATGAATTCTTTTATAATATTTATTTTACTTGGTATTATTTAATGACATATTAAACTTAGAAAAATGCCAATCTATAATGGAATGCGATTCATTTTATTTTGCATAAGAAGAAAACTCGTCTTGGCAAAGCTTGACTTGGAGCTTAACAAAGTCTGTACTGTTATGAAAACTTATTTTCTGTATTAATTTTACAAGTCTCGATGCCGGGCGGTTCGAAATTTTTTAGGGAGAATTTTGACTCGAATTTGTAGAAGAAAATGTAAAATTTACTCATATGAATCCAAGCCAAAATTTTTGAAGAAATTAATTTCAATAAGCAGGATATGAATAAATTTATCCCCAGTAAAAAGTTTCACAAATCCAAGGCTCTGTAGGGGCACTTAAAAAGTAAAATCAAGCTGTTCTGTTATCATGTACCTGTTTTTTAGGAAAGAAACGACGAACGATCGTCTAGTATAGTCAACCAGCTGTTCTCAGTCGTTTAAAAGGTTGCATGCGCCTCACTCAAAATAGTGCAGGAGTTACTCACTAAAACCGTTTTAAAATGAGTCTCAAATATCCTTCCAAAAATCGTCCAGGGACTTCTACGATAGACCAATTTTGAAGTATGAATTTGATTTTTTAGATTTTCATTACTGAATTGACCATCAGCACAATATATCACAAATTGGTGCATGGCGGACGATTTCACAACCTCAAAAAACGGACATAATAACTAATCAATAATATGTTGACATTACTAATAAAGAATAGGTCGACGAGGTGATGGTTGGCAGCCAATGAGCAGCACATTAGTCAATAGGATGCGTACTAGTGACGCAACTGAACAACCATAGCTACATGATGCATCATTGAATATGAAAATTACCAATTACTAATTAATTATCCACTTAGGGCAGCGGAATCTAATGGTGACAGCAAAATTCACATACTACAATTTTTGTTTACCCACAACATAGCTCGAGATTTTTTGACAACGAAACTTAAATAGCGACAGGAAAGATTTTTTGATAACGAAACTTAAATAGCGACATGAAAAATTGTCACTGACAGCCGGCATTCAACAAAGCAACATTTTCCAAATTAGTCAAAAAAAAGTTGCAGAGAGCAGCCGCACTCTTGGAAATTAGCGCCAGAACCCCGGCTGAATGAGCCATAATGAACGCAATGCCTGGACGGCGCAGCGCAAACACCGTCGCATTGCAGCAAAAACTTTACGCAAAAACTTTCCTCTAGAATACCTGATGGAAAAAATTCGCATCAAAGAAGAGCCGACGCAAAATTGGTGACTCGATGAATGCTCCAGCAAAACAAGGGCAAAGCTTCAGGAAAAATGTGATTCACTTTGACAAATTGCGGAACGGAGAGACGTTCAGGATGCAACGTGAAGCGCCTGGTGGAGGGTGATGGGACTGATATGGAAGTTGATCCCAGAGAGAAAAGTGGAAGTTGATATTCAAATAAAGAAAAAGATGATCAGCGTTCCTACAGCCAGATTGAAGAACATAAAGTTGTTGGTGTAAATGAACTTCCTCTCAAAATGAATGGGAACGCAAATCTAATTAGCTTTACTGCAGTAGATTTAAAAAATTTACAACTGAGTTACATGCACTTACTGAATCCTAATCAGACAATGACAATGCTTTCGACGGCTGCTTTCGTCTTTGATTAATAATTAATTAATCAAATACAAACGTAATAATTAATACAAACACACCACATAATTATACTTGCAATTCGCATCACTGCCACGACCCAACTCATCAATAATACCGCGTGTCTTCGCTACACAGCCACATCACACCACACCATCACCACTTCACATCCAACCACCATCACCACACATCAAGCCACCATCACCACACATCAAGCCACCATCACCTCACATCAAGCCACCACCATCCAACATCAAGCCACGATCACCACACATCAAGCCACCATCACCATCAAGCCACCATCACTTCACTCTTGCCGCACAGCAAAGGGAGTCTCGCGCGCTGTATTTACTCGAGATTTATCAGTGAAGTTAGGCTCGGCAGTCGCTATCGCTGATGAGATCTAGTCGGCTGAGATGGAGCGCAAGGGCGTTACTTTTAAGATGAGAGTATCCTCTTCTTAAGCTAGCAATGAGCCAAAGCTGCTGGCTTTTACGGTGCATGTCTTGCTTTGCATTAAGAAAGTCGCCACGGAAGGCCATGCAGCGTTCATAATGACGTAAGGTCCCAAGACGATGCGCCAACAAGTGCAGGCTTCAGACAATGTGAAGGATTCTTACATGCAACGCTGACATTAACGGTGCGACGGTGCTTTTCGTCTTTCAGGAGTCAATAATATGCTTATTTAATAATATATGAGAACCACTGTTTTTCATTTTATTGAGACGTCGAAAATCAGTCAATAATTATAACTGAAATGAAATTGCGTATTGTAACTTAGATGCAACTTTCTCCATGATATAAAAGAAATGTCACTGTCACTGCATTGTAATGTTTCTATTACATCTGGTTCTTAAATTATTGACGGTAACTTCCGATGGTATACAGTTGGGGTTTAATACGATTGGCCCAGGTTGAAGGTTCAAAAGTTTATTGATATGAGGAAAAATTGATATGAGGAAAAGAGGAGGGAAATGCATCGACTGATGGACTTCTAACTCCAACGAGCAACATTTAATTAAATAATTATAGGAAAAAAACGAATTTACACAAGACAACTATAAGTAATTATTAACTCCTTGGACAGTTTATCTATTAAGCAACAGATAATCTATGTGCCTACCAAGAATCAAAATGGCTGACTTCACAACGAATAAACAAAAACTTGACTGTAAGACGTGCTCTTGAAATAGTTGGGTCGATGTTGCCAGAAGGAATTATGAAAATTTAAAATCGTTACATGCATTAATTTTTTATGCACGTCGAAAATCAAATGCTAACATGATTATCATTATCTGTGTAAATTTCTAGTCTAAATTTAGGGGAAATAATCATCGGTGTGGACGTGTGCCTACGTGCACAAAACTGCCAACGGAAGTATTGCGAAGTTCGCCTAATGCGCTTTTGAGGGCGGAGGGAAGTTGCCATTTACTTTTACAAAAGCTAAAAATTGCCGTTGAAACTCGTGCAGTGAAAAGTTTACAAAGCGGACAGCAGCTATGTAGACTCGCCTACTAGCGTGGGTTGATTTGCTACTGAGTTTAAAATGAATTTGAAGTAAATAAACACTGACATTCAATTTCGAATGAAACATACCTCGAGAGGACAAAAATTTATGAGACGCCTGTTTCGAATTCTGAGAATTCGGCCATACATTCGAAAACATATATAACGTACGAAAAATGTATGGTTTTTGTACAAATTTAAACGATGGTTTGTCATTCATCTTTAATGCAGTGATCGAAAGGTTGTCATACGATGTAGAGCGAGGATCCTAAAAAGGCTGCAGCCAGACTTCATCACACATCACGTATATCTTCCGTTGAAAATCTCCGCCAGCAGACGGCGGAATTAAAATCTAATACCACGAAGAAAATTACATCGTTCTGAGATCAAGGAAGCGAGATCATAAGGATCTAAAATACGAGCTGAGATTCTCGTCCCACTTCTTTATCCAGGTTCATTAGCAACGAGACGACATTTGATGAAATGAAGATGAGTGCCTCTCGACTTGCACATAATCCAGCTCTTCAAGAACTGCTAAAATATTAACATTAACATTATAATAAGTAGGCCTACTTAGTATATTTAGATTTAGTTGATTCTTTATGCCATTACATATTTGCCTAATCGAGTTGTTTTCTTACATTTCTCTTGGACACACCAACCGCTCAACTCAAGCCAACGATCCGATATCAGCAGGTCAAATTACAACGGTAAAACCTCGCTTTAAAATTATTCCTTTCATCATATATCATTACTAATTATTCCAGAAATATACTTATCAGGAAAAACTATGTCGTAACGCCGCACTATAATCGAGGTTTTGCTATCGTAAGCCAGTGGTTTGCAGTCTCAAGGCACCACAAAGACGACACACTAGCAGCAAGTTTCATGTTGCCAGGGCGCTAGCTCGGAGCTGGGAGCAGCAAGCGGCCCAAACAAGCATTATTCCAGGAAGCTGCTACGTAAGCCGGTCGGGAGGTCGAGTCCCCGACAATTCAATTCGTTCACAGCAACTCTATCCTCTCGTGGTCACTGCCAGCCCAGACACAGGGTGACGCTCCTCCCTTGGGTCAGCATTAAAGCTTTCTGATAACGCCAGCACAACAACTCCATTAGCCTTTAGAGTATCTGGTTTACTGTTAACAAATAATAGAGGATCAGAGGGAAGAACAGCTGCACAGTTAGAATGAAACGCGTTAGAAAACAGGCTTAAGTTACACATAATTTACGATTATTCTTCAGCAATATCAGTAACACTCATGTATTCGATCATATTGCTAAAGTATTTAGGCGATCCTGAACTAATACTGCGAGTTTCAAGCACAGTCTAATTATTTTGATGCATCGGTACTGGCAGTTCACAACAATTGGGGAAAAAAAGGAGCCAACTCTTTCATTTTTTAAAATTTCAGCAATTATGAGATTACATTGAATATTGTCGACGCTTTTTCAAACAAGTTTTAGTCAGCAATGCAGCTCGCAGAAGCGCGCGCATTAACCTGAAAAATAGAGCATTGTTTTTCCGTTTGTTTTTGTTAAGAGGCTTATAAAAAACGTTGCCAATATAAGGGACGTCTGACGCATGCACGTAAGCCGTACCGCGCTTCAAAACGGCCGGCAGCGACACTGCAGACTCTCGATTGAAAAATCAGGCAATTTAACTTGCATGGCCGAAAAATCCCTTAAAATTGCTAGCAATTGAATAGGAGGTCGTAGAAGCGATCGTTTAGGGTAATTTCAGGGTGCTGTCTGGTAACCAAGAATCGGGCACTAGAATGACCACTTTAGATACCGGCCACTTTTGACAATTTCTTTACGCCTCGATCGCTGCGCAGAAGATATCGAGCAATTCACATGGTTTTCTTTCACTGGATCGATTGTATCTCGATTTTTAGGTAAGAGTTTATGGGCGAGCTGGTGTAAAAGACTCTAGATGGATGCACTCTGACCATCTCTGTCGAAATTACGATGCACTAATAAACTCTAATTTACACAAACATATACAACTTGGAGAAGAGTACGCCGTCGTAAAGTCAAAATAAAGCCTCGATAAGAAATAAATGAATTTCTTCCAGACTCCGGCGCTCCGCGTGCATAGGAAGACCTTCCAGTGATTCAGCCGCTCATGAACATTTCTCAATTGTATATATAAAAAATATAACTCAGTACTCACTGCAGTGAGTGACAGAGAGCGCATTTTCTCGTCGACGAAAACTAAATGAATTTCTTCCAGACTCCGGCGCTCCGCGTGCATAGGAAGACCTTCCAGTGATTCTGCCGCTCATGAACGTTTCTCAATTGTATATACAAAAAATATAACTCAGTACTCACTGCAGTGAGTGACAGAGCGCGCATTTTCTGGTCGACGAAAACGTCACGGACAGACAGACAGACGGACATGGCGAGCACAATAGTGGATTTTTTCCATAAATGAGTAAATGCGCTAAAAAGGTTTTCAGCAGGGTGTACCGTGGTGCAGCTACGGGCTAATTTCTGCGATGTTTAGCATCTCATTTTTTTGCACCCAAGAGATAAGGGTTAGACAAAACAAGGGAAACGCCTGTAACATCCACAATTTTAGTATGGTGTAGGTTCACCTTTTGCGGCAATTACAGCCTTAATTCTCCGAGGTGTAGATTCATACAAATTGTGAATTGTTTTCAAATGAATTTAACACATTCTTCAGTTAAAACTCCCTCCAGCTGTTTTAAAGATGGTGAGGGAATCAACTTCTGACTTGCATCTCAAAAATCGACCATAAATGCTAATATATAATATTATATATAATATAATATAATATAATATATAATATTCAGTTCTGGTGATTGTGGTGGCCAAATGAGATGTTCAACTTCACTAGAATGTTCCTCGTGACATATTGTACAATTCCAGCTGTATGGATCGGGGCATTATCATCATGAAAGATGGCGTTCCGCTCCGGCAACAGTGCTTGAACCATTGCATGAACGTGGTCCTCCAAAATTCCTAAATAGTCACGGCTGTTGATTCTTGAATGAAGAGAAATCAATAGTCCGCCGGGTTTCCAAAAAAGAGCACCCCATGCAGATCATCACAGATCCCTCGCCATGTTTTACGGTTGGGAGGAGGCAGTCGGGATTACATGACTCTGTTGGCTGTCAATGCATGAGAGGTTGGAATAAGGTAAACGATGATTCGTCAGAGAAAATTACATTTGCACACTGCTTGACGGACCAATTCTGGAGCTTTTTACACCACTATAAATGCTTTGAAGCATTTGCATTCGAAAACAGAGGTTTTCTAACATCAGCTCTTCCATTTAGAATCCAGATCTCTGCAGCGCTCGGCGGACAGTCTTTATGAAATCTGGGTTCTGTAGGTGTCCATTGAGGTCTTCAATAATTTTACCAGGCGTGGTCTTTCGATTGTCCCTAACAATTCGATTTAGTTACTGACGGTATCTTTCAGATAAATCGCCTATCGGCCGGGTCTGTGCTTTGCTGAGGACGTTTTGCCTTCTCTTTCAAAAGCAGTCATTACTTTTCAGAGACAGTACCTCTGAAAACGTCAAGCATTCGGGATGTTTCTGTCACACCGCCCGAAATAGCAACAATTTGCATCCTTGAAAATCAGAGAGGTTTACCATTTATTGGTTAGGTTATGGACAAAAAAATTACTAACAATATCTGTGCAAGGATAAAATATCAATTAGCAGCAACAATAAACAATAAAACATAAAATATGTCACGTTTTCGTTGTTTGTAACAAGTTCAAAAATTACGATACCAAAAAGTCGGAAGTTTCCTTTATTTTATCCAAACACTGTAGCTTGTTCATTTTTTTTTTGAATCGCACATGGTGTGGTATAATCAAGAAAAGGTAAACTTACACATTGATGCGTTGACGAGTTTTTTCGGTGCACGGTTAAAATATTAATACAAAAGGCTAAAGAATTAAGTTTATAGCCGACGGGGTTTTCACCACAGCTAAGTAAAATGCATCTGCACTCTGCAGTTTTATTCACTAAAAGCCCCATTATGACTTTTGGACGTAAAAATCTTATTTATCTTTACAACATACCAAGCTTTTGTTAAATTAGATCACGCATTAAGCCAGCATTACGTGCGCTTTCAAAACAATAAATGGACTCGAATTTGTTGAATTAACAGCACAAGCTCAACGCGGATGAGTAACTAGCATCGTGCATCAGGAAGTTCATTAAGCAAGACGAGACGAATTTCTTCACGCAGATCTCAATGCGCACTCGTCGGAATGAGTAGCCTAAGGAGTTGGCATCAAAGTTCATTAAGCGAGGCACACCAGAATGTTAAGGCAATCAATAAACTTTGGTCGTGTTAATCGAGTTGCAAAATACGCCTTAAACACAAAGCCTAGATGCACGGACGCCTCTCTGAACGAAGCTGCTGTCTGCTGATGAGGTCTGCATCGAAAAGTCTCCAAAATATGGTTAGAGCTCCGAACAAAAGTTAACTGATAACTTTCATGGAATATGGATGGACCGTCAAGACGAACTCAACTCTTTTGCAAGATGCTAATTCACGGATACAAACTCGTTCTCATGTAGTAGCGCAACTCTTGGCTTCTAAGAAGCCAGCTTGAAAGGATTTTCTTCGCAGCATTGTTGTTTGAGCACAAAACATTGAACAAAGATGACACTGAAACACAGTGACTCATTTTGGAAGAGTTACAGCTCACAAAATTTTAGATATTGGCGAAAAAAGATGACGTGGGCGCCAGAAAATACAAAGAAAGCTATGATCTTGAATCCACGTTAGCGGGGTCTCCTTAACACCGGAAAAAGGAGTTTTCCCATCAATCAATCCGTGTTGCGTCGTTTTGATAAACTACGAGATACTTAGTTAAAAAAAGCTCTAAAGTATTACTCAGCGAGCTTCAAACGCATTATAAAATAACATCCGAGGTAATGAATGGTGATAAAACTTTGGCCCTATATAGGGTGAAAAATGTTTTTACCGTGGGCTATGGGAATATAAAAAAGCCAGTGCCAACGTGAAAGAACAAAATCCGGGTTAAAACTCGAGAAAAAAAAAACATAAAACGAGCTCAGCACCTTAACTGAAGGTCTGTAAATAAAGCCCAGTGAAACTGCGTCTCGTCAGAGTGGATTATAATTATGGAGATGCTCACTTTTAATGCGGCTTAAATGATCGCATTAAACTGAAAGCCTCATTACGAGCTTTTGTGAGACTGTTGATGCAAGAGAAACTTCTTATGATTTCTAATAAGCTACAAACTTTTGATGATTTCTTATTATCCAGTTTATGAGATTTTCTTAGTGAGAACACTCATAATATCATAAGCGCACGCTGAAATAAAATTGGTGCTTGTGCACTCCAGACACAGTAATTATGAAGATTAAAGGCTACCTAAAAGGAATGCTAACAAACCTAGGGAACATTGAACTCTAGCCTCACAGGAAATTAATCAGCTTGAAAATGCACAGTACACATAATTCTTTCGATAACGAGCTGAAATTCAGATAACATAACATAACATAACATAACATAGTGATGTCGGCGCTGAAGTGTAGGCCTGATGTGGCCTGTCGCCGATTCTTTTCCTTTTCGTGCCTCGTTCATAGATCTAAACTCGTGTCATTTGACCGGATCTTTTCATGCCTGACGATAGTTTGAAGTAGCTACTACTAGACTTCCACCGGGTTCGATAAGGAGCTAGGCACTTCAAATCTGAACATATATTTTTCCATAGCTTTATCTAGTCAGATAGACAAAGCATCGAACGCATTAGCTAAAAGTTGCAAAAATCATCCGTATTCAGAGTGCAGTGTTGCAGTCAACGTCGAACAGTGGCAAGATCACA
Source organism: Hyalella azteca (assembly GCF_000764305.2). Classification (NCBI taxonomy): domain Eukaryota; kingdom Metazoa; phylum Arthropoda; class Malacostraca; order Amphipoda; family Hyalellidae; genus Hyalella; species Hyalella azteca. Next base: position 245,767 of record NW_025938254.1, on the reverse strand, counting down.
GGGGAACATTAAGTCTGCTCTGTTTAATAAGGATTAGTTCGAAAAGATATAACTATTTAATCTAATTTCATGCCGCGGTTTTCTGCACCAGAATTGTTTTGCAAAATTAATAATTATTAATATACTATTGGCTATATTAAATCTGTTCAGACGCTGCATGCCATACTGAACTAAACTTTACATTATCTAAGATCTCGGTTAGCAACAATGCAGCACTGTTGCAATGTCTTTGTGGAAGACCAAGCAATCTCAGCCGTGGAGAATGCTTGCTTTAGTTACGGCGACTGGCGGAGCCTTTAGAGGTTATAGTTTGTGGTCAGCAGTCCGGCAGCAAGAAGTACAAGCTTTTAGGCTCTCGTCGCCAGCTTTATAGTCACTCCAGCACCGACAAACATGAAGATGAGGCGGACGCTGCTTCGTCACACACGCAATGCAGAAACAATTTGTTTTTTTTTTTTTGTCTCTGCCAAAATCTGAAAGTTTTAGTCACTCAACTGCCGCTCATGCATCAAAATTTGTCTGGAAAGGTGCATGGTCTTTGTCCAACCGGGCAGGAAGTGTGGCAAGTTCTCTGGAGGATTAGAAATTATTGCAACTTTGCTGCGTTCAGCAGAACATTTGAGCTCCCTGTTCATCTCTGCCCCTGTGCGGGAACTTTCTGAGTTTGATCAGACATAAAAAAGGAAGATAGCACTGAATATGCCGTATTCAAGTTAGACTGAAGATGAATGAGGCATTATTGACCTAACATAAAACCTCATGTATTTTAAAACCAATAAAATAACAAATTTGACAGGATGCTTAATATAAGTCACTTGTTTCAAGTAAGCGAATAAATAAGAGCGTATGACGAGCGTAATCCATGCTCATCCACGAAGCCTCACGCTGCATATAGAGTCTCGAAGTCGGGAAGAACTATCGACGGCAGCTTTTGGTTTCGTCTCATTGAAAGGCTGTCTGTAGGAAAACCAGGGCTCTCATCAGGATATGATCAGGCAAAAACAGGGAGCGCCGACCTATGAATACGGATGCTTTGGTGATGCCGCCATTCAATAGAGCGGGAATAACAGCACTTCAGGCTCCTTTATAATACGTATTTATTCAAGTAAAAAGAAACAAGGATTCAAGATGAATATACAGCCTCAAATCAAATGAATTTCTATACCGAACAGTTCCGGTGTGGATTAAGTATATTTCCAATAGTATTTTATTCGAGTGATCACGACGGATGCAAATGGCATAAAGAGATGAGCGTAAAGTAAAGTAGTTTAATGTGGTACAGCGATAATTTTGTGAAGTGATATGCATATTGTGAAACGAGGAGAGGACAAAGTGATCAATGTGATACATCGTACATGTGGTATATGTGATGCATTTGGTGCAGCAAGAAAGTGTTAAAGCGAAATAAATGAAGTAAAGCGAATATGTTGTAATACGATATGCATGTGATGCATGTAGCAAGAATGGTAGAAAAGAGAAGAGTATGGTGCAGCTAGAAGGTAGTAAATCGAGATGCACATGGCGCACCAGAGTGCTGGTGATGCACCAAAAAGGCAGTGGAGTGGCAGAGTACGTCCTGTGGGCCAGCAAACACGGGCATAACTCGCGACGCTGCCTTAAAATGCGTCTAAATTCGAGCTATGCAAATGCATTCCTTTCAACAGCAGTTCAGTAATGAGAAGCGCTTTGCAGGTCGAGACCTCTCAAGCAGCCCTCCCGAATCTCGTCTCACCAAAATACCGAAAATAACCAATTAAGAATTCTCCAATTTCGCGCACGAAAACACGCATAGAACGGACCTAATGCACCGAATGAGCGGGAGCTGATGCTATCGCACCAAAGTAATGGCTTCATATCACTGGAAATTCTGGCCAAATAACAATGTACTGTGAACAGAATGGTAATGCAAGATATTTAACTGCACCCCAATTTTTTCCGGGACAGCGAAGGTGCAGATAAGATAAAGTCTTCATAAAACCCAAACAATTCAAAGAAATAATTTTCCAAAATTATCTCGACTGATCGCAAATTCAAATTTTTACAGAATCCTGATTGCAGAGCTGCTTTGAAGCTTAGAACTCATGCCTGCGTTGCGAAGAAAAAAATATGTGCTTTAAAGAGAATTTTTCGCGTCTAACTAGATTATGGATCGCGTTAATTAATTAGACTTTAGAAAACTTCATGAAATCCGGAAAACTAATACAAAATAAAATCTCAGAATTAAACAAAAATCTCAATTGCGTCGCTGGATTTTTGGAATCACACTAACATGAATAACAAGTGCGAGTTATTAAGTAATGAACGACATGGTTTGCTGTAGCAAATTTATCCAACAAATACCAAACAATTATTATTTTTATATATTCAAGTAGCAAATAGTCTCTTCTTATAATATTTGCTACTTGAAATAATATTATTATAATTATAAAATAAAATATAATTATATATAATTATAATATTTGCTACTTCTTCTTCTTCTTTTAATAGTCTTAAAGTAAAAGTCACTACCGCATGTTGACGAATGTTTGGACAACAACAGAAATACGAGAGAGTTGAGTTAACTTGACGATGATTACTCGTCATTGCTCGATGATTATTCGAGTCTACTTGACGATATTACCCGTCACTTCTCAATTATATTTCGAGTCTACTTCACTGGACATACTCTTTTTTTGTACGTCATTCATTGTGCTAATACTTCCATGAATATAGCAAATCGTCACATAAAATCACTAAAATAGGAAGATGGACTTCAACACCAATTGATTTCAGAAGTAACTGTTCCAGTTTACGAGGCGAAAACATTAAAACAATCCTAGAAAGTTCTGAAAAGAAATTTTCTTAGTTCTGGAGATCAGCTATTTTTCGTACGTTAACTTAGCTTTCTGTGTTTGTTTTAGAGTTCATGAGGACGTGGGGGAAACACGAAGGCCATTGCGGGGAGGCTTCTAATTAGCTCAAGGCAAACTATCGCACGCCCTTAAAATTCTACGGGCGATAGTGGGCAGGCGCAGTGCCGACACCCGGCGAATGCATTGGGGTACGACCGAGAGATAACCAAAGGAGCAGGAGAAGGCCCGAAAAAGACAAGGAAAACGAAACTCTCTGTAAAAGATGGAGATGAAGTACTCACGAGGTCAAGACCGTATTGAATACAGACTTGTATATAGAAAAAGGAAGATAAAATGCGAGGTCAAGAGGGTATTTAATACGGATCTGTCTGCTAAAGATAGAGAGAAAAACTACTCAATAGGCCAAGACAGCATTGAACTGACGTTGTCCCTTTCCGACCGGACAATATATACGGTAAATGCCATGTAACCAGAGTGCTAAACAAGGACGTTAGTTATTAATATTCGGTATTGAGATTAAAAGAGAAAAGAAAATTGGAGGATTCACAAAACTCTATTTTATAATACCGTACAACTGTACATGGACCAAATTAACTCCAGATAAGAAGAAGACAAACATTAGAACATTTTCAATACAAATTCCCAAAGAAAATTAAACACAAGACGACTTTAATTACGATTAAAAGAGCTCAGCTTTCGTTACTTTCCTATAATGAGGTAGCGGCCAAAGAAAATTCAAAATAGCAAAGCCACTATTCATGAGACAAGCTTTCGAAAAGCGGCGCCACGAATTGAGAAATGATCGAAGTGAGAGAGAGAACAGCGCGTCGCTTGAAGAGGCTCAGCTGCTGGCAATGTGGACTGTGAGTGAGGCAGAGCAGCTACAGCCTCACTCGCAGGCCCTTAAAGCAATTGCTTAGGGCAATATTGACTGACTAAACGTCACCATTGTTCCGAGGCTGCGCTTCATTTTACCTTCGCTGGGGCTGTTGCTTCTGCAGCGCTCCAACGCTCTTAGTATAAGGAAGCTCCTGCACTCGCAGGCTAGAATAAATACATTTTGGAGCACATGCTATGGACATACGCATGTAATAAACTTAGAAAAGCTCGATCGTAAAATATTTGAAAATTTTTCATCTAAATGGTACACGTTTCTAGAAAAATGATAGGAGTAAGTGCATTAAAACTTGAACAATAATGAGAATTTGCAGCGAGTAAACATGATAATGTATTTTCAATAAGACCCTAAATAGAAGACAAGATCTATAAAATATTCAAGATACGGACTAGTTAGACAGTCAGCGCACGTTTTACGAGTTCCTTGATCTTAAGACATTATACCACTTGAAAATTTCATGGCTCAACTCTGCTATTCGGGGAGGGCTGTAAATAAACTCGGCAGAAAATTAATGATGCGATTACGAATAGTGATGAAATGCTTAGGGAAATAATAATCTTTAAAATATTTTTTAATTACATTTCTAATCAAAATTGAGAATGTTTATAGGATTTAAACGTGGAATTGTTGTTTCTGCATGGTAGGTAACATTCGTCGCTTATGAAGTTCATTTTTGGGCGAATAAAATAGTACTTCTTATTTAAGATGATTCGTAAAATTTGATAACTCTCATGTTCCGAAAAATTATTCAATTATAAAGCTTAATTGCACAAAATACTTGACAGTGACCAACTATTGACGTCGTTAAGAATATGAATTATTCGTTAAAATTGACATCGTTAAGAATATGGATTATTCGTTAAAATTGACATCGTTAAGAATATAGATTATTCGTTAAAATTGACAACTCGCGAGTTCAGAGTTATTCATTTGAAATGATCACTACATTTCGAATGATTACGGTACAAAATCGCACTCACCAAGCATTGGCATCATTAATAATATGAGGCGCGTTCAAATATTCGCTTATTGAAGTGGCACACGCACAAAGGAGCGCATCTACTGCAGCCAGAGTAGGCAGATTCAATTAAAAAGTTGGGTCGTGTCGAGTGCTTAAGAGACCCACTAGGAGACTACGCGCCTCAAGCATTGCCTTAACTCACGTGAAACATGAGACTCGTGTTGCCCCTATCATCGGTGTTGGCCTTGAACAATAATTAAGTCGCTATAGCGTTGACGCTTGATTTGGTAGTGTTCTTCGTTGATATTTTGATACAGGCCTCAAGTGCTATCATCGATGTAGGCCTAGAACAAGTAGCAGGCGTTGACGCTTGATTTGGTGGTGTTCTTCGTTGATATTTTGATACAAGCATCACGTGCTATCATCGATGTTGGCCTAGAACAATAATTAAGTCGCTATAGCGTTGACGCTTGATTTGGTAGTGTTCTTAGTTGATATTTTGATACAGGCCTCAAGTGCTATCATCGATGTTGGCCTAGAACAAGTCGCTGGCGTTGACGCTTGATTTGGTACTGTTCTTCGTTGATATTTTGATACAAGCCTCACGTACTCCTATCATCGATGTTGGCCTAGAACAAGTCACTGGGATTGACGCTTGATTTGGTAGTGTTCTTCGTTGATATTTTGATACAAGCATCACGTGCTCCTATCATCGGTGTTGGCCTAGAAAAGTCGCTGGCGTTGACGCTTGATTTGGCAGTGTTCTTAGTTGATATTTTGATACGGGCCTCAAGTGCTATCATCGATGTTGGCCTAGAACAAGTAGTAAGCGTTGACGCTTGATTTGGTAGTGTTGTTCATTGATATTTTGATACAACACACGTACTGCTCTTATTGTCTATGTTGATGCAGAATGCATGGTGTTGATGCTATTTGGTTGTGTTGTACATAGATATTTTGATTCAGACTGGTAGTGTATTTAATTGAGATTCTGACTTTGGACGTATGAGCGGAACTTTTTTATGTTAATTTTAATGAAATGAACATAATTATAAACTGAACACGATAATTGAGTTCAGTGTGAAGAATGCATGGCCAAGATAATTTTAATAAATTTTAAGGATCACCAAGGTTTTAACAATAAATCAACAGTCCTAAATAGAACTCGAGTTAAAATTATTCAACTCAAACAAATTAATTATTCTACGCATTCTTAGTATTGGTAATTGATTCTGAATAACACAGTTAATCAGACATCAGCTCAAAAAATTTCTGCAGTGATCGCTAATCAACGAACGATTTTTCTAAGCCATAAAAAATCGTTTAATTAGTATCTCGCTAGGGTCCATTGGGAGAGCGTATTTCGTTATAATAAAAACCGCAAGGTATTTAAAATCTTTCATTGTATTAAAAAATGATCGAGTTCCTTCATTTTTATAACTCGACTTCAAGTTCAATGAGTTGACAAAAAAACAATTCTAGAATCGCAATTTTAACGCAATTTATATTTCAATCTGACCGACCAATTGCAAATTAATTTGAAATTTGCTTACCAATTTTTAGTTTAACTTATCTAATTTTTTCTAAAGCTAGTCGTCCTGAAGTGAAAAGGAAATGATTCGCAGAATTTAATTATTTGCAGAATGGATTAGCAGAATTACTGTTAAAAATACTCGATATCGTGGCTTAAGTAATTTATAACGACATATTAACAAGTAAAAAGACATCAGCAGCTGCATCGATGTAATCAACTAATTAAAGATCAGCAAAATAAGATCAAATTCGTTCAATACTTGCTGCCCTATCGACAGATACAAATGAACTGGTTTTAGTAAATAAAATGTCAGGTTCAAAAGCCGTAGATTATGAGAGATAAAATCACTGTACCGTTTTACAAGTTACTTTTTGCTAACTAGCGGAGGGCAAAATTTGGCAATATTTTAGGAGTTCCCAATTAGATTATTTAACGAGAGTAAAGAACATAAAAACTCTCTAGTGGCTAATCCGCACTGGCTCGTTGTCATGTGCATTATTTTAATCACGTCATCAGCCCCTAGACATTGTTGACACTAAAAAATACAATGAGATAAAAAACACAATAATTATAATAAAATGAAAATTCCAAGTCACGTCTATCTTTAGATTAGAGTGCATGAAAATGTAGGAATAATAAAGAGAATAGCAGGGCTTTATTTTTCGTGAACGGTATGCATTTCAGTCGTTCAATGAGCACAAAAACGAAACTTGTATTAAAAAAAACGCCGTAAATCCGGCTAAAAACCACGGCTCATGTGTAGACTAAAGGTACAGAAGGTACAAGGTAGACTAAAGATTTTCAAGTCACCGGCGCATGCAAATCACAAAGCAGATGAAGAGGCAGGAAGTTGGTAAAGTAAGTGGTGTGCGCGTGTCGTTCCAGTCAATAATGGCCAAACTCCATAACGCATGGTAACGGTCACAAGAAGTGGTGTTGCAAGGAGCTTACAAGGCGGTGATAGCATCGCTTGAGATAAAACAGTCGATAAAAAAACTGCTGGCTCAGCAAACTATCCCATCCGCCTACCGATCCGGAATACGGAAACTGTGAAAAGAAGCGACGTTTTGCAGTTCAAATTCCGTTCGTAGAGTCCTGAGCTAGAAGCCTCAGACAAAATCCGGAAAATTTTGGCTAAATGCCAGAATTATGTCTAGAATACTTGAGAGAAATCTACCAAGAATCAACGAGCTCGATCAATGGAATCGAGATTGAGCAAACACAGAACTGCAGCTGAAGCTTTTCCGTTAAGTCAAGAAAAAATTCAGAATCAAAGTAAAACGGGAAAGATTTTTACGGCCTCGTCCAATTTCTTAACGATTCTGTTGGTGACTGTCGACGTCAAAAATCCACTATGATTTCTGTTCAGGTTCTATCGGCGCAAAAGCAGGAGCGAAAATTCGAGCTGCGACTGTCATTTTGCGCGCAAACATCAGTGGCTTCATTAGAATTTTCTCAGAGATTCAGAAGGATTCATTCCGGTCAAATGAACCGCAATTGAAGAGGATTTGTGGGAGGCTGCAGAGCCGTCGGCGCAGGTGAATGAGAACACTCGGCCAACGTCTAGAATTTCTGGAATGAGAAGAAAGATGCTACTGCACTCGCTGCTTGCAACACTCAGTATATTGAGCAAGATTTAGACCAAATAGCGATGAACTTGTTTCCCCTTACGTAGGTCATTCTGATCAAATTTAGCCCGGCGGTTGAAAGGCGTATGATCGAGTGCTACGGCCGCTCTTTGCTCGCGATGTAAGAAAGTAATTCGCTATTTAGACAATACGTGCCATTCATTTTCCGAGTGAAAGCTCGTCTGAAAACTCATGACATCATGGAATGAATTTTCAAATAATGATTATCAGGAACTATAATTTTTGAACAATCAATTCATGCACATTAACCATCGTATATTCATATTTAGCAACATCATTGCAAACATATATGCAATTCCATAACATTTTTCCTACCATAACCTTTCACCATAACTTAAAAACGTTACCTTTCTTTAATAAAATTCAAAAGCTGCAGCGAGCGGTTACAATTCAGACAGGAAGACGAGTAAAATTAATCAAAATAAAAGTTTCCAGTCCCAGAAAATAACAGACTATAAAATTCCGAGCCAAAACCTTGAACTCTTTCCGTGGTTGCAGCACGCGAAGCGGCCTCTATTTTTTCGGGCCTAGCGACAGGGTTGGCCGAGCTCAGTCCGAAAGCCAAACAAAAACAAAAATATGCACGAGGCACACAAGCGGAATCGAATCACGGATTGGAGCAATAATAAAAAATAAACTCTTGGGAACTAAAAACTAAGTAAAATCGCCTGAATCAATCAAGTTGAAGACCTGAAGCATCTGCAGCTACAAAGAAAGCTGACAATAAAATTAAATCTTGAAGCGCGCTGTAAAAATATTTATACTGAGAACAATTTCAGTTGCAGTTAAAGTCGCTCTAAAACTGGTGCTTATTACGCCCCTCAGCAAGCTTTAATTAGGAGACATAAAAACAATGAGCTCAGTTGCGTACTGCAATAATTTCAAGAATTAATACTAGGCAATAATTTCAAGAATTAATACTAGGCAATAATTTCAAGAATTAATACTAGGCAATAATTTCAAGAATTAATACTAGGCAATAATTTCAAGTCCTAGACCATCAAAATATCTTATTATATTAGGCTCTTGGTACAAGAGAAAATAAATTTGATTAGCAAGTAGATGTGAGGTATAAGGTGAACTATTACTATATAAATATAGGGCAAGAAAAAAGTACGAAGAAACATTACTCAAGAATAATCATCAATAAAGAACATTATGCTAGGTCATCAACTCCCTCGTGGCTTCATTGTCAAATAATATTATAAAAAAAATTACAGATGACGAATTTCAAATTGCCAAACTAATGGTGTCCAAATTAATTGACTAAGATGTGCCGGATTTTTTTTCCTATTTTCCTTTAACCAGACTCTTATTAGTGCAAACAATTAATAAAAAGTTACTTAGTTCTTAGTATATTCAGTCAGCTGCATTCTTAGATGATAACTATACAGACAAAAAATAGCATAACATTTATTGAAGCATCATCATTGGCACTCGATAACTGACACTATTTGCAATTATTAATTAAAATATCTATTAAAATATCTATTAAAATATCTATTAAAATATCTAGAACAGCTAGAGATTCTAATTGAATGAATTTTGGAAAAAGCACGGCGAGTTTAGTGAAGATTGAGTGAGGGGAATCGCCCTCATCCCCGCTGCTGGCAACATCAATTGCCCCGGACAGCACAGGCCAGGGCGCTACAAATAAATAACTCCTATAAGCTGGTGAATATCAGGAGAGAAATATTCTACCTGCGAACGTTGAGCTCGCATGCAGAAAATGGCAATTTCCATTCAAAAGTTCTCTGCAGCAAGGTAGAAAATTCGGACCATTTTACGCCGATATAAAATAGATTGGAGACACTAAAGTGAGATATAGAGTTATCAGGCAATATGTAAGTGCCAATAGAGCAAAATGGCGAACGTAAAAACGCTCCTCGTAAAAACGAGTTAAACCTTTTGGTTCACGTCAACGAGACGAGGAGAGGAAGGCAGGTCATTTCGTTTCAAACGAAATCCATGGAAAGTACTTTTTTCTGTCCCTAAATAATAGGAATCCGCAAATATATGGCACTAATTTACCGATGAAAAAGTGAAGAAACGTGAAATATATAGAATTAATGATATACTTAAAATTAAGCTTTGATAACAAAAAAAAAAATCATACGAGACCATGAAAATAAAACAGTGACATTTACTGTCAAAAAGTAAAATACGTAAGGCAAGCAAGGTTAGCTGTACCCATGGAAAAATATCGTCAAAATCCTGAAATTTATTAAAATACAACCAAATCAAAAGAGACGACATACAAAATTCGAAAAAAAACTCTGATGCAGGGAACGCGTTAGCAGCAGGTTACTGTATTCTATGTCATCAAAATTTACTCCACTTCTATTCATGAAAATGTAGGAATAAAAAAACTCACAAGTTAACATAAAAAAATTAAGTTTAGGTTGGTTAGCATTCATGCAACTGTACTGTGATTAAATTTCATGTTACCACAGAAAACAATTTAAATCATTATCACAACAAACAATGAAAAACTCATTTTTATTCCGACACAAAACATGAAGCCAGGGTCTATACTTTCAAAAAAAGTTAAGATATCGTAAGTTCATCAGCCAATCATTGACGCCCTTTCAAGCAAAATCCACCAATCACAGACAAGAAAATAGAGCGCAAGTACTTGCGTTCACTTAGCGAATTTTGAAAGTATGGAGTGCGCGGTGTCTCCGCTCGTCCAAAGACTGAGGCTGAGGTCATTGTAGCGTTGGTCGCTATCAGCGGAGTCTTTGAGACAGGTCAGCTCGCTCCGTTAGAGAACATTAACCTCCAGTGGAGCGAGCTCTATGACACTGATAAGCGTCAGTACATATTGTCCCAGATCTGGGGTAGCTGTGTTCCTCACCCATCTGCTATGAGTAATAAACTAAAAGTACCTCAGCTTAGCCGTTGATCCTCAATAATTAGGTAAGTTTCATTTTTTTTTCTAAGCCACCTGTCCAAAGAGATAGAATAGCAGTACATCACATCAGCCACCTCGCTACAGAAAAAAAGTTGCTTGTACCGTGTTCAGCCATACGTTCAGAGCAATAAACCACGTGGAGCCGTGTTCAGCCATACGCCCAGAGCTATAAACCTCACAAAGCTCTGCTACAGAGATATAAACCTCACAAAGCTCTGCTACAGAGATATAAACCTCACAAAGCTCTGCTACAGAGATATAAACCTCACAAAGCTCTGCTACAGAGCTATAAACCTCACAAAGCTCTGCTACAGAGCTATAAACCTCACAAAGCTCAGCTACAGAGCTATAATCACAATAAGTGACTTCAAACAACTAGGCAAAAATGAATTGCGGTAGTCTATCCTTCGGTCTCATGACGTTATAAGTGTCTAATGAAGTTATAAGTGTCTTCAACAACTAGGTAAGAATGAATTGCGGTAGTCTATCCTTCGGTCTCATGGAGTTATAAGTCTCTAATGAAGTTATAAGTGTCTTCAACAACTAGGTAAGAATGAATTGCGGTAGAATATCCTTCGGTCTCATGAAGTTAAAGGTGTCTAATGACGTTATAAGTGTCTAATGAAGTTATAAGTGTCTAATGAAGTTATAAGTGTCTTCAACAACTAGGTAAGAATGAATTGCGGTAGTTTATCCTTCGGTCTCATGAAGTTAGGTTAGCTATACGAAGCCAGGGGAGGTTGAGTGGGGCGGCGACCAAGCCTTATTTTCATCGGCATCGATTGCAGGAATTGAGAGGCGATCCTGGAGGCTTTGAAGCAATCGCTCGCAGTAGCAGTATTGCCGACGCCAAAATATTATGACCGTTAAATAGGAGCTAAAAATTTTTAAAATGGCAAATATTATTTTTTGCCACAGACCTTAATAATAGAAGTACTTTTTCCAAAAATCATTTTTGTAACATTTTTTTTTTCAGTGATTTTTAGAGCTAGTAAATGTATGATTCCTTTACTTCCTATATGCTACATAGATAGACTATTGACCTATGCTGCGTCAAAATAGTGCACAAATTAAATACAGAAGCGAATGAATGTGCGCGAATTTATAATTAAAATATTGATGCGAGGAATAATACTCAAATTACAACCATCAATGAATCGACGAGAAATGGGCCAGGCTAACCCGAAGTTAGGATAGTTCAGGAGTTCCAGGGTAACCGAAAGTTAGGAAAGTTGGGCAGGCAATCATAAAGTAAACACTACGAATACATGGAAATGAATTTCCTTTTAGAGATTTTGAGACGAAACATACCTAGGTTCAACTTTAGTTTAGTGAAAACTGAAACTAAAGAGCGATCGTCTTTTGCCTGCATCAATAAATTTGCGAGCGGCATCGAAAATGGACAGGCCTTCGCATTAATAAAACTGCAGAAAATTTTGTATTGATCTCTCAATTCCGCCGATTTACTTTGATAAAAAATGTAATTATTTGGTTGGATAATAGTTGGTATCACATACACCTCGGATGATCATTTTGATATTCCCAGGGCTAACTGTGGTACCCCATAATAAATTACCTCTGCTTATACAACCCGTAACTACGTTTGGAAGCAATCTAAGTTCGTGAGTACCGACAAAAAAGCATGAACAATAAAAAACAGATAATAACCTCAAAATTAAAAAAAACGCGAGGCAAAGGACGAAAGATGCTCTTGCGTAGAGATGAATTAGCAAAGTGGACGAGTTTTTAATATCATTTGCACTGTCGTTGCCTACTCAATGGCATAGAAATAATAAATAAATAGGTTTCAACCATAGAAATAATAAATAAATAGATTTCAACCATAGAAATAACAAATAAATAGATTTCAACCATAGAAATAACAAATAAATATATTTAAAATCAGTACCTACTACATACGGAATTAAAGTTAGGTCGTTTAATTTTAACACAGAAGCTTTACGCGTGATTAAAGACGAGGTGTAAACAGCAAGTCAAAGCGCACCGAAGACCGAGGCGTGGCCAAAGTGGCTGGCGAAGTTGAGATTAAGGAGCCGTATTTTTGTTCAGGGCTTATGGAGAAGACGCCACGAGAGCATAAGCTTCCCCTAACAATTTAAGGAGTTTGATCCTCCAGGAGACTAAGGCTGGTCGTCGAAACTACTACCGTCATGTTGTGTTCGACGAGCAGAGGCGTTTATGTACGTTAGCTGCCGAGCTAGGAAGGTATAGAGTACATACTTCATAACCTCCAAATCTATGAGGATCAAAAATATTTTCAAAGCACGCAAATGGACACTACAAGTTCGTGCTAGGAGAATGGAAATTCTAATGTCACAAAGCAGGTTTCCCATAATACGCAATTTCCTATTCATGGCGTTTCCCTTCTAGAAATGTACTAGGTATAATGATGAACATATGCTTCTTTTTCTTTCATTTCTTACTAATTAAAGGCCAAAAAATTATGAATATCGTCGAGGGACCAAAGCCAGTTTCGTCTTCTTCAATATTAACGATTACGCCGACCGGAGAAAATAGGAAATTAATCTCAAAACTTAAATCGCCGAGCCTCGTGTTTGCTATCGAACAAACCCTCAAAACACAAGCTGGAAAAAACATCCAGCGCATCAGCCTGCATGAAGCTGATCGCTTCTCGCTCCCGGCCTGATATTATCACTCCATTAGAGCCGGAATTAACCAGGCTTCATAGTTCGAATTCGCATCGAGCCTCAAAACTCGGCGTTTCTCTCTTTCAAAAACATGGACACATTGGCATAAATTAGTGCGCGCATATACGTGAAATAAATGCGTATTTGGCCGGGAAATTTGATCTATGTATCGGTGAACTATGTATCGGTGAACTATGTATCGGTGAACTATGAATCGATCAACTATGTATCGGCGAACTATGTATCGGTGAACTATGTATCGGTAAACTATATGTATCGGTGAACTATATGTATCGGTAAACTATATGTATCGGTGAACTATATGTATCGGTGAACTATGTATCGGTGTTCTTCAATACCTGCCGAAATCTCAGGTTCTCCAAAAAAGCATCGTTTCGGCAACACTAATAACGTTCCACCATCACACAGAATTTTAAAATGCCAAAAATATCGAAAAATTTAATCGACCAAGACAATGCAAAGGAACGGTATCTAAAGGCGAAAATGGACATGTTTGGATTATTCCATACGGCTTCACGACATTGAAGATCAGGGGCCATACTTTCAAAACTCGCTTAGTGAACGTAAGTACTTACGCTCTATTTTCTAGTCTATGATTGGTGGATTTTGCTTGAAAGGCCGTCAATGATTGACCGATGAAATTACGATCTCTTAACTTTTTTTGAAAGTATGGGCCCTGGACCCATAAATTTGATCTATGTATCGGTGAACTATGTATCGATGAACCATGTATCGGTGAACTATATGTATCGGTGAACTATGTATCGGTGAACTATGTATCGGTGAACTATGTATCGGTGAACTATGTATCGATGAACTATGTATCGGTGAACTATGTATCGGTGAATAATGTATCGGTGAACTATGTATCGGTGTTCCTCAATACCTGCCGAAATCTCGGGTTCTCCTAAAAAGCGTCGTTTCGGCAACACTAACAACGTTCCACCATAACACAGAATTTTAAAATGCCAAAAATATCGAAAAATTTAATCGACAAGCCAATGCAAAGAAACAATATCTAAAGACGAAAATGGGCATGTTTGGATTATTTCATACGGCTTCACGACCCTGAAGATCTGGACCCTTGCTTTCAAAAAAAGTTAAGAGCTCGTAAGTTCATCAGCCAATCATTGACGGCCTTTCAAGCAAAATCCACCAATCATAGACAATAATAATGCTTGAAATATTCTCATAATAACGTCATACAAGAAGAAATAATGCTTGAAATATTCTCATAATAACGTCATACAAGAAGAAATAATGCTTGAAATATTCTCATAATAACGTCAAACAAAAAAAGATAATGCTTGAAATATTCAATATTAATAATGTGGAACACTTGTACGCAGATGCGTGCTGTAATAAAAATTAAATTTAGTAAATTATTTATGGGATTTAATAAATTAAATTCCTTCAAAAAATGCAATAATACAACAATTTTTGCAGTAGCGCAGCAAGTAAACGAATAATCCTATAACAGCATATTATGGCCTATAACTTACTTACACCTTTCGTAACGACAGATCGTCCTTTAAATAATCGATTTAAATTTCGAGAAGTAGTGCCTTGAAATAACATGGTTTCGGATCAGATTAATGAAGCTGAAATGCTGACGTAAAATGTCGTAATTAATGACGAGAAGATAAAAGTTAAGAGGAAATTTATTAGCTCATTTTTGTAAAGAATCATGCGAGTTTAGCGCATTCTCGTTGATTTTACTATAGCGAAAACCTTGCTATTTCAATACGCTCAGATGTATTTTTGAGCGAAGGGGAATGATCCACTCGAGAACTGAAGCACTTAATAAGCGAATAATTTATTTGCAGGAGCACTTGGAGCTCCAATATCGCGCCTCTTGTTCTTTCTGCAGCCTTTGTTTTATTTCAAGGCAGGGCAGGCGTTCTAAGGGAGCTCAGCCCAGAGAGATTTCATGCGAAATTTTTTCAGGGTCACCGTTCATTTAATTCTATTTTACAGTCATTAACTCTGACAATTTCGAGTTAAATTATGAGCCGTCTTCGCCAGAGGACCTACTTCCCCAATTTCTAGAATAAAGTGCGCAGCCCTTGAGCATTGATGGCTTTAAATAGCAGAGGCAACAGCGGCAAAATCCTCGACCCTTCAATAATGATTAAATCTCTATTGGAAATACGCAAGAGCCATCGACCCACAGCAGAAAAGGAGCAGCCGAGCAGCACAGATGACCTCAATATTGGCGAATATTTTCTTGGGTAGAAATTGCTGCTTTCGTGCCACGGCCAATCTCGGTAGACAAGCGAGTTAGATTGGCGTTCACGGTAGAACTGTTTGCCAGGCGAACCATGAAAAAAAAGTTACCCATTTATTATTGTACATATAATTCAACATTTGATAGCTATTAGATAAATTAGAATCTCATAAAAAATTGTGAATTTGAATCCACAATAATTGAAACTGAAATAATTCAAGGAGTTCAAAATAACTTTAACAAGGGAGAGAGATAGAAAACACTAATGAGTACCAAACAAAATACAATGACACGAGTTCACCGTACAGTCCTCGCTGGCTTGATTATCATGAAAATTTGAGAAGACATTGAAATTTGTAGATCCAGTATAAAAAGGTAGCTCTGCTTTAAACTTAGAAATGAATTCATTCAGATCAATTCTGAACAATTGTTTAATACTGACATGCAATGACAACAATTAAGTTGGCAGCTCGTTTTATTAAGAAGACAAACACAAATGTGATGGAACCTCCACGCAGTTTAGAAACGAGCACTAGCATTTCATTTTTTAATTTCTAGAATTTTATAATCAAGCATATACAATTCTTGGAATTAATGGAGTGAATAAACACGTTACTCACTCCATTAATGTGGTGACGATGATATTGAGTCATCAAGAAGGCACCATACAAGAAAAAAGTTTAGCCTTAATGGCATCTCAGAGCTTTGACAATTATATGCAATCATCAATAAGGCACCACTGGAGAAAAAAGTTTCGCTTTAGCATCTCAGAGATTTAACAATTTCTATCCCTCCGTTTATATTCTAAGTATATGTGTAGACATGCGCAGCAACTTCCTCGATACTCTGTTCTAACTAATTCTATTCGTAAAGCAATGCATTGAATGAAGAAAGCAAATTTCCAATAAATGGCAATTATTCAATCTACAACAAAAAATACTCACAGTATAACAGTGAAACAAAATATTGCAAAAATCCGAACTCGAGGAGACATTGTTTCATTGCACAACATTATTAACATGATAGAGTAATCAATTCTTTTACATTCAGCGCTTCAAAATTACTTGACTGAGGATTTTCAGGCTTCAGTAGCAGATTATGGTGATCGCAACCGGCATTGTTCCCACAAAATGTTCAAGGAACGCATTAGAAAAAGTGGTGAAGGTTCATAAAGTAGCTCGTATCTCAACTAACACTATGCAATTTTCCGTGTCATGTCCTTCCCAGAAGCCCTGAAGAAGCACACTCGAAAATTGCGTCTTCATAAAAAAGTGACAGTAAATAAAAGTTTGTGAGAGAAAGAGGGCTTTGTGGTCAGGGATCTTCCACGCACTCCACAATGGGGCCAAAAGAACCACTGAAATGATCTCCCAAAGAGCGCCTTTGTAGGGCCAGAAAACAGACGTGATTGAATGGCCCAGGCGTACTCAGTCGAGACCAGCAATTGTTTCCTATACGCCGCTGGAGCGGTTCTCGCTGTGCAGCAAACGGTTCAACTACGAGATCAAACGAGGCTAAAGCGTAAGACGCTCAAATCGGATCGTGCACTTGAACGTGAATCGCGAGTTTTTCCAACATATTCATCAATCAAAAGATACGATGACTACTTTCACACAACAGGTTCCTTTGGCGATGTGATCAATTGTGCAGAAATACGGCAAGCACAAATTATTCACATAGCTGTGATCATTTAATGCATTTCGATATTGTATTTCCAGTAGTTCTGAAAGGATTTGCCGAGACTGTCACCCTTATATTAATGAAAACACCAAAAGAGCATAAGCAGCGTGGGACAAAGTTTTCATGAGCTGGAATATGCTTAATGTATAGAAATGCAGATATAATAATGTATAATGTAATAACGAGTCGAAGAAGCCTTTAATTAGCATCCCTTTCAGTGATAGGGAGGCTGCCGTAGAGGATCAGACAAAAGCGCAACCCAGTCTTTGCGTTAACTTTTCTCCCCAATAAAAAATTCGTGTCATGTACTCAGTCGAAAGTGCACAGCGTCAATTAGGAAATTCGCATCGTAATAGTGAAAAGTTAGTTTAAAAAATGACTCTCGAAGTTCGTTAAAAAGATCGCTCTAAAAAGATCTTTCACACTCGTTCCATAGACGAACCGTGACGAGCTAAATAACACACTATATAGTTAAGTAATTAAATGTTGTAGATTTAATTACTAAATTAAATTGAAAACGTTATTATTATTTTTTCATTGTTATGGTGCATACAATTATTTTTTAAATGACAATGTACTTGATATACAGAACATGCGCTGGAACACTGTACTTCTGTGAGCATAACATTACTTGGACAATCGATATTCACTGACGCACTGCACGTTCGAGATAAAAAATATGTATAAAAGGCGCGTAACTTGCCAATAATCCGTAGTTGCTATTTTAAAACACGACGTTGACAGCACGACATACGGCAGCTCCAATAAGCCCTTTGAAGTCAATCTAATTTGACAGCTTCGGGATATCGCTCAGTTCAGTTGCGGCGGAAGAATGGAATGAGTGTAATGAAATTACAGAATTTTGTGTCATCAGAGTTAGGTGACAGAAGCAGTACGATGTCGTAGCTTACAGTGAAACTGTGCATTGATACGTCTACAATGATCGATGGTTGAGTGGTTAACAGATGCTGAAACGTGCAATGACTTGCAGATCTAATTCGATGATTTGGCATCATGTAAGCCGCAGTTGTCAATGCAACGGATGAGCGATCGGAAGATGGAAGATAATAATGAAATTTGAAGCTTTTAATCAAAATGAAAACTTTCTTGTACTACACAGTTTAACCAGGAGGAACCACAACAAGAGGTCTGTTGAAGACAGTACACCACAACACGTACGACTATGTGATCCACCGCACGTCCTGCTTTCAGGATAATATCAGCTTTTCTTGTTTTTTGAGCAGAGCTACAATAAATTTATTGATCTCAATCCAAGCTGACTTAAAAATAGTAAGTTAAGGTACAATTTATTAAGGGTGAAATTTTATGATAACATCATGGTTTCTTCAAATTCTATAATTCTACTTATGATAAGAATATAGTCCAGATAATTTTTCTAAATAATTCAAATGGATGCAAAGTATAATAAACTTCGTAGACAACATAGCATAGAAGCCAGGATAACTAGTGTGCGAGACAAGAGGGCAATGCACTTAGCATCTCGCGTTTGTTCTCACTTCACAAAGATGACTGAAGATGGCAACGGAAGTGTCGCATCCAGCGGCTTGTGGAAATGATACCAGCCAGCGAAATAGTTCTTAAACAAAACATAAGTGGCATTTAGAAGCCATTTCGGGAATTAAAGCGAGTGGTATGCAGTAGTGAGGTGTAATTTCTGAGGGGTGGCCGGATAGCTCTATAACAGTTAAGCAGCAATGACCCGCACGATGGAAAGTCCCAGAGGGCGGGATTAAATAGCAAGCGGGCGCAGCTAACGATGCCAACTCCACCAAAGAGACGCCAACTTTGGTCTCTGTACATGCGAGTTTTTGCAGCGCTCTCGTTTGTGCCGGACTTGTGAGCGGCGAGAAAGCTCAAGTGCTGTGCTTCCGACCCTCGTTTAGACTTTCAATGGCCAATATTTAACAGAAATAAGCAAGAGGGAGGGGGACCTCCGGCAATGCTCATTGATAGCTTAACTTGGAGGAGGAATTAAAGTTTTTAAAGAGGGGAACAGCGCCCGAGATGCGAAGTAATATTATCCAATTCCCGCAAGTTGCGTTCGTCTGGGGACATTAAGTCGATTTACTTCCTAACTTGGGCTTTTCAGTAGAAAAAAAAATCATGAGGTGGGAAGTTGTTAGACATTCAGAGAATAGTATTAGGTGTTCTGGTTATGTTTTTCATATGTTAATTTTATTCATTATCCAATAACAAACTAAAGTTTTAACAAATGTTTTCTATTTGTTGGTCTTGTTATATAGAGTGCATAATAACAATAATAAAAATTCGGTATAAATAGTCAAAACCTTGATTATTTTATCTGCCCAAAATAATGTGACGATTAACGCCAAAATAAAATTGATACCTTCATTATTCTGAAATGCATTGAATCGTGCTGAAATACATCCAAATCGCTTCAATATTCTGTTTTACAATACCGTTAAGATCACTGATTTACAACCGGGCAGCATTGACATGCAAGGGCCATGCAGCAAATTCACTCCTTGCTATGACTACGAATCTTCTAGGGTGTGGAAGTTCTCTAATGAATTACAAGGTAAAATAACAAAGGTGTAACGGCCTAAGTTAGTGCAATTTTATGGACTAGGTTAAAAATAGCAATTCAAAATATATAATAATAAAATGATAATACTACTTCATAATTCAAAAACATCCCTTCACACATATCGCAGGAAGCTTCACGAATGAATAATTACAATTAATATTCAGTAAAATGGAACAAAATCGAGGAACAAAGCGACGAACAAAAGCGAGTAATGCATTTAGAAGAAACTGGAGGAAAGGCGAGAAGCGATGCAAATCAAATAGAACTCATACCGCGTGAAAAAAATATATATAACTCCGTACTCACTGCAGTGAGTGACAGAGAGCACATTTTCTCGTTGACGAAAACGTGAAGTCACGGACAGACGGACAGACAGACGGACGGACAGACATGGCGAGCACAATATCGCCTTTTTTCTATAAATTAGAAAACGCGCTAAAAACTATTTTTTTATCATTAATGTTAATTAAGCGATTTTTATCATTAATGGAAGTCGAAAATTGCAGAGATAGAAAGCAAAGAAGAAACTTCGCAAGATTTTCGCACAAGACGAGAACAAAAGGCAGCCTAGTACGATGACTACGCCAGCGCAGAGAGCAAAAACCAGTTTGCGGCAGCGACAAAGAAGCGTGGGAGCGGGAGCTGCACGTAGCATCAAAGTGGCGCGCGTTTGATGCGCCGTCGCAAAAGCAATTAATTCGTAGTTTACAAAGGACAAAACCAGCGACGGTGAGGCGCCAACGATTGGAATCACAGCAGTGTCCTCAAGTGTGCCGTGCGGTACTCGAGAACATAGGGCTCAGCGGCGTGCCTTGTTGGGCTTAGAATTGCGTCTTGATGGGCTCTGCTGCCTACATTGATGGGCTTATGGTGCCTAGCCTAAAAGGGCTTATAGCTGCACCATGGTAGAGATCAGCAGGCAATGGTGCCCATTAAAAGATTACGTTTGGTAAAATATGGAAAGACTAATCACTTAAAGGGAACATAGATGTAGAACAAATGTTACAGTATTGTTGGCGAGACATCTCCAAGTAGGGAAAATTTACGATTAATCGTATTGTTACATTTACTCAATATTTTATTAACTTCAATTGATAATAATTTTAATTCGAGAACCCAAGATGGTGTAGGTAAATTGTTCACGAGAAACCAAGATGGTGTAGGTAAAACATCCTTTCACAAGTTTAAAAATAAAATTATAATGCAAAAAATTGTGCAATATATTTTAAACTTAACCATATCTCTTTCTCTCTTCTCTCTCTTGTGTTCAAGAAATGACGAAACACGAAAAATGTCTACACGAAATGATTTGATTTCAGCCTAAAAAAATGTCAAAGCTTGATTCGTTTGCGCGCAACAGTTCAGCGCACCCGTCGTGAGTCGAGGCTGATTGGTTCCTGCAGTCAAACATTCCCTCACAGTTTGACTCCAGCATCCTTTGGTTCCTGCAGTCAGACATTCCTTCACAGTTTGACTCCAGCATCCTTTGGTTCCTGCAGTCAGACATTCCTTCACAGTTTGACTCCAGCATCCTTTGGTTCCTGCAGTCAGACATTCCTTCACAGTTTGACTCCAGCATCCTTTGGTTCCTGCAGTCAGACATTCTCTCACAGTTTGACTCCAGCATCCCAGTTGACGAGCCGCCATCATCCGGCCAACGCAGTTGGACCGTCCGGTCGCCTTGAGCTTCTCAAGCCGCTTACTCGTCGACAGCTTTGCCGTGCTGCCGCATATGTATAAGCCAGAAGCTAAGCCTTTATTTCGAGTCAGATTTGGTATTTGCGCATAAATTCTAGAAGTGATTCAGAGTGCACCATATTATAACTAAGTCGATTTGCGAACATAAATAGACGGATATTCAGAGAGGAATGATATTGGAAGGATAACTATCATTTTACGCTCGCTCGGCCACATCACTATTGATTGATTTTATTTTAATCATTAATGTACGTTTTATTCCTACTAACAATCGAAATTTGGCGCAAAAATTCGCCTTTTTAAATAACCTTGTTTTGTCTTATAGTGATCTTGTATGAGCACAGATGATGCATATTACGAAATTGAAGCAGATAAGTTCGAATAACACTCATTAAAAAGCAAGGTACAAATGCTTGGATCGTGTTGTAAATGTAGAAGCATGCACAAGAGAATGAAAGCCGTTGATGCTTGCGGACGACGATAACTTTCAGATGCATATGGACTACGATAGCTTTCAGATGCATATGGAAGACGTTAGCTTTTACATGCATACGGAAGACGATAGCTCCTATATATGCTTTCGGAAGACCATAGCTCCTAGATGCATACGGTAGCTTTTATATGCATACGGAAGACGATAGCTTTTATATGCATACGGAAGGCGATAGCTTTTATATGCATACGGAAGACGATAGCTTTTATGTGCTTACGGAAGACGATAGCTTTTATATGCATATGGAAGACCATAACTCCTAAATGCATACGAGAGATGATAGTATTAAATGCTCGCAGAAGACGATAGCTTTTACATGCATAGTACGGCAGCAGAAACTGTAAAAAGAGGCCTACGTACGCACATGCAATGGAAGACGGAAGCAGACGGGCAGATGGAGGGAACAGGAACGGGAATTTTGACAAGTCAAAGGCTCGCAAAATAATAACTTTCCGAGTGAAAGGATGAGTTGGAATTCCCGACAGATTTATGCAAATTCAGGCGAACGAAATTTAATCTTAGTATGGGAGCGGACTGAATTCGTCCTTTAGAGAGCAACAGATTTTTTTTACCAGCGCTTCGCAGAATACGAATGATTCCTTGAAAAGGAATCTAAAAGGCAACCGAGGAATAAAATGCGTTTGAGTTGTTGAAAATTTCGGGGACTACCGGCGGTCTGCTCTAAATAATATGATCGCTTGAATTATTTATTACACACTTCTTGGAATTAGAAAGTAGTTATGGGTGGAACAAAAAATTGCACGGAAAAGAAGAGGACAAAGTTGTTTAATGAAAAATTATCAAGATAGAATGAGGAAATACATTTTTTTGCAAGAATTTAAATGGAGGAGAAATTTCAAGTGAATAAATGGATTTCTCTTGAATAAAGTTTTACTGATAAAGGAAGAACAACATGCGTAACGAGGAAAAAACAAATGCATTATATTGATCTGGGATAAAATAATGAACAAAATATGGAATTTAATCACTCAATGAAAATGTTATCTCATATAATTAAATGAACACATTTAATTATATGCATTAAATTTTAAAACAAGCACCAGATCGATGAACGTTTTCGATCGATCAAAACAGAAGAGCCTAAGGGATCGCCTCCGAGTGCCAGGCTTTGTTTTTGAAGGCCGCGTAAACTTGCCAGCACTTGAGACCAGCTTGCGGCAGCAGCGGCTACAACGACTGCGGGATCATCAATATAACACCAGCAGCTTGACAACCAACAACACGACCATAGCCAATAACAACCTGGCTGCATATGCGAGAAGGTTATTCAGTGCTGCGCAAACTAGAGATATTTATTCATTTTGCCACCCAATTTATTTTGCTTCAATTAGCGTGTAACTATTCTATGTTAAGATTGATAGTTATGTATCGTTTTGACGCCTTTGTTACCCTCTAAATATTTATTAATTAACCCCAGTTTGGTAACCAGTGAGTTGAATCGACTATACAAACAGAGTAAAGCAAAGTTTATCAATAGCAGTTACAATCACAATCAATTTAGAATATCCATAAACAGTTAAAAAAATATTGCCATCATAGATAAAAACGAATAGCAAAAACTTCCGCTCACAGATATCGCGTAATCGTTACAAGAGCGTCGAAAATCGCAGTTAATCTGAACAGGAGTGCGAGACTTTAACACCTCAGGCACAGCTCAATTTTTTGAGTTGCTTTAGAATTTGATCTGGCCAATAATGGTGCATCTTTATTTTGGTGGCCCTGCAAAATATAGCCTGGCAGAGAATGGTTATTTAACAACCAAGCTCGCTGAGAGCCAGGCTATGATTTACGGCTCGATGGATGGTGGGATAACGAGAGCGGCTTAGGCGATAAAGTTTAGCCATGAAGAGAAAGGAAACGATGATAGGAGAAGCAACAACAACAATGAGATCAGAAAACAAGTGGGTAAAAAATCTACAAGACTGCAGTAATGACGCTACACTAAAAAGTAGTATAACAATGAGACGCATTAAATAAAATCAGCTATTTGAATCGCAACAAAACATTACAAAAATGGAAAACAGTTACTGAAGATTATATAACAAGTTCGAAGGCATATTCTCTTAGAGAAAAAAACTCAATTAAGCCGGCACATAGACCTTATCTATACATCTGAATGACATTTAATGACTACGAAAATTATTATACATTAAAGCTATAAATTTTGGGCCAGTAGGCGAACTAATAAATTATCGAAAATGAAATGAAATTGAGACAATTCACCATAACCGAACAAATTTATAAACCACAGAAAAATATTTTTATATTCAAGATAATTGGCTGAATCATGTCATGGATAATTAACTCAGTAAGCAATGATGGACGATAACTTTGATGAAGACCTGCAGTCTAGTAGAATAGAGTTCTGCATTTCAAGAAAAGAGTCTCTGAGACAGACACAGTTCCCACCAAAGAGCCGCAGGGTAGACGTGCGCTGTTTGTTTTATGTTATACTGTAGAGCGTCTCTTGGCCATCGAGCAAGAAGGGGAGGACAATGCACTTAAGACGGCACCAGATGCTTTTGTTATTTGAGTTTTTACGATGCGTCCAGCAGGCGACAGATGCGCAAGAAAGTGTACCGCAACACCGCACTCGTAATGGAGCGTCAGCGTCGACTTTATATTGCCATCTTGTAAAACAACGCCTCGATCATTCCTCTCACGACGCGGCAAAAAGTGTCGCAGTATAACAGGAATCTGCTCGTTGCTGCTGCGTCTAGCTGGTGCAGTGATGCAAGTGATCAAAATCGTACGATTTGAACAGGAAATTTTCCTTTAACATACGTCGTTTGGATCAATCTTGGATCAATGGAGTTCGCAGCAGAGAATCGACCATTCAAAATTAGACTATTGAGTGATTGTCAATACTTGTGGGCGACATGCCACTATTGTGTTCACACTTCCATGAGTGTTAACCTGGAAATCAGAGTATTAAAGGTTTTCGTTAAAATATCAACATTGTTTTTAGAGCTGAACGTATTATTCAGCCAGAGTAAAATTTCACATACAATGGGGGAAAATAAATATTCGTACACTTGAAAAATCGTATTTTAATGTATGTAAGTACACAAACTTAACAGGAAAAGTGATTTAAATTATGTATAGAGACGCATAGTATTCAAAAATANTCCACAAGCTATTTTTGACCTCCGCAAGAACAGCTTGACGTAAAAATTTTTGTTGTTAACATAAATATCTCAGTTGCAAGTTCCTTGTCCGGTAATATGGCTAGCGATCCCTTAACGACTGAAACAATTATTATTCATACTGATACTAGGCTTAACTTGACGAATTTTCTTCTTATATTGATAAACTGTATGACGAAATATATAGTAACAAATAGACGGATAAAAAAACTTTTTCCACATTCATTCACTGCAAATGCTAGATGTGCGCAATGAGTCAAATAGTAATTCGATAAACATTATTGATGCCTAGTAATTAAATTTATTATTCGGGTGAATTAATTTCAAATTTGGCAAATTTCATGAAGCAAATTGTATTCATTAGGCAAATTTAATTTTTCATTCATTTCTTGAACACGGGCATTGAATTACGCGGCAGTGTTTGAGCAAAACACTAACGCAGAGGATTTGCTCGTGTTTACCCCGGCGCTGACATATCGCTCAGATCCCTTAATCTCTCTCCAAACACACGGCCATGCCACACACGGGCAGGGATGTAGAATAGAGTTCAAATTAACCGCACTGACTAGCTAAAAATAAACTAGTAACTAAACTACATTTGTCGAACGTAAATTATTTTTTTTTCACGGACTAGTTGGGATCAAATGTAATAAGAAATATGCAAAAAAATAATACCGCAAATAATCAATAAACTGGAGATAGAAGAGTACAGTTTATTGACATTTTGAGTGTCACGATCACAATTAGCGAGAACAAATCGCCCTTACAATGCATATTAAATACAAGTCTTTTAAAACCGCGACAAAATAAAACAAAAAGCTACTCGGCGCGCTGAGATAAATGCTTCCTGCCGGAGAAATATCATAGTAAAAAAATATCGGCGGCTGAATCATCGTTGGATACAAAAATCCATCGATATTACAGCGAAAATATGTAACAAAAGAAATTATCCAGTTTAACACACGCTCAGCATACTGTTATATCCGAGACATTTTATTGCACTCACTGAGTGAAATAAGAGATTGGGATGCATGTTACGCAAAACTACCGTCACATAAACGAAATTTAAGGTTCCGCATAAAGATAATAATGCTACATCAAGGCACTGTAGTAAATGTGCAATACAATTGGACATAACACGCAACATAACAGCTTACGCATTGCCACAGCCTCCGTAACTCCATCGCCGTGGCACCACTCACTCGCTCGCTCGCTCACCAAGCTTCCGGAGCCTTTGTAATATTCTCCATAGGCCAATAAAAACAAATTGGATAGCCAGAAAATACTACTCGCACAAAGAAACCGCGAATTTGCAGCCTATAAATACGCGAGGGTGTTTTGAGTGAGTTTCGTACAGAGCGCGCCCGGTGCACCTCGCAGTATAGAAACACTCGCGTACATTACTGGACGCTGGATAAATAATATTCATATGTGCGGGAATATGAGGTCTCTTTAACGGCTCTTAACGCCAGTAATATTCCAGAAAAAAATGAGTGGCAATGAGACATTTCAATTAAAAAGAATAGGTCCCGAGAATATCTACCGAGTTGAAATTGTGACGAATAACTGAGGCATTTTAATACTGCTGCAACTTGCTTTTAACGAGTGTACGAGTCGGCTTGCTAGGAAAAATTCATTATAATGCATGGACTTGAAATCATCAAAATTCAAGCGTGGCGAAACTATTCATCACGCTGTCTCATCTGTGAAATATTTAGGAACCCGCGATTTGAAACGAATAATTTCGAAGAGGAATGATAGTCCATTAAAATCTGAACAGAACACATGTGGGCTATTACAATCTGGTATTAGGTAAAGCCAATAATGGTAGGAGGAAAAAAGAGCAAGCGTGTGATAAGGCAGTGTGTGTGTGTGAGAGGATCAAAAATTTGTAAGTAGAAGGAAAGACAGAATGAAAAGAGAGAAGAAAGAGGGGGCGAGAGATAGCTGAAAAAGTGCGAACTGATAAAGAGAGAGGATGCGTTTATTGTTATGAGTATGGAACGCANCTCTACCAGCAACTCTGTTTACGTCCCGCCTCTACCAGCAACTCTGTTTACGTCCCGCCTCTACCAGCAACTCTGTTTACGTCCCGCCTCTACCAGCAACTCTGGTTGAACTGAAGCCACCGAGATCGCCTGATCTCATCCCAAGTTTCTTATGGGGATACGTCAAGGAATCTGTGCGAGAAATTATGGGTTTTTACACTCAAATTGAATCAAAGCCTTGAATTTTATGAAAATGTGCAAGGAGTTGAATTTTTCTCTCAATCTAAATTTCAAGCTTGCCAGCTGCATGGCAGTTAAATTATATTGTTTGGCATAGTATAAACCACGCTTAAATTTCTAGCACAAGCGGTGGAGTGATGCATCAGCAGTGATGCAGTGCTTGATGTATCTCCTAAAGTTCCTATATCCGTCTTGTCCGTGAGCGATGACACGCGACGGCAACTTTCCCGCAACTCCCAAAGCTACTACGAGACAAAATTGATGACAGGTTTTTCTTTAGCCGTGATTAATGTTGCGTTCGGGTGCAATTAAAGCTGAGTAATTCATGGTTCAAGAAGAAACACAAATTTACGCAAGAGCTCCATATTGGAAGAGCAACGTTATACTACAAAAAGTAGACTTCAGAGATAACCTTCGGTTCGTAGGTATGGAAGAGCAACGTTATACTACAAAAAGTAGACTTCAGAGATAACCTTCGGTTCGTAGGCGAAGACCAGGCGATGTTACTGATATTCCGCCCCGGACTTGAAGGCGATTATGAAAAACCATTAACACGGACCAAGCACACCAGGAAATTAAGATAATCAAGTCATCGATAATTAGGATAATAACAGTAGCCGGGTCTATACGGGCATAAAGTCAGTTGAGCGTCAGATAATACAGTGTCAGCTAGTAAAACGTCAGCAAGAGAATGTTCACTCAGTGAAGTGTCAGCCTGTGAAGCGTCAGCGAGAGAGAAGCAGCGTGAGGCAGCAGCGTGAACAGCGTCAGACAGCCAGGCAAGCAGCGTGAGGCAGTAGCATGACAAGCACAAGGAAGTAGCTTGGTAGGAGTAAAGCAGTAACGTGGGCAACATGAGATGGGAGCGAGCTCAGCGTGAGCAGAAGAATGATCAGCATAAGGCAGTAGCGAGATCAGCTTGAGGCAGTAGCGTGATCAGCGTAATCAGACCGAGGCAGTAGCGTGATCATCATGAGGCAGTAGCGTGATCAGCATGAGGCAGTAGCGTGATCAGCATGAGGAAATAGCGTGATCAGCATGATCAGCATGAGGCAGTAGCGTGATTAGCATGAGGCAGTAGCGCGATTAGCATGAGGCAATAGCGTGATCAGCATGATCAGCATGAGGCAGTAGCGTGAGAAGGGCTCGAGCGCGTCGTCCAATTTGTTAAGCAAAGAGGCACCGTACGCTCGCCTTCAGCGTAGCTCGTCTCATTAAATTAAAAATGCTAACTCGCTAATAAATTAAGTTATTTTAGACTTAATCCAGAGAAAAATAGACAGGCGCTACAAGGAGAAGAAAGAAGCTCACCGGATTACTAGAATATACGGATAAATTCTCAGGACAATTTCGAGCTAGGCGCATGAGATGCCCTGAGTGAGTGTGGTGGAAAAATAAGTTCTGAAGCGCTAAATAACTTAGATTTAATTTCATGAGCTACACAAATTTATGAAAACAAAACATTTTAGTGGTGCGAATTTTCTCAGATTCATCGACTGATGAATGAATGTTACAGTTTAAAGGAGAATGACATAATGGAGGAGGCTATAGAGCTGTAAACGCTGAGAGTTCCACGCTAAAACTGCTGACCTTAATTAGTTTTCATCTCGATTAGAGTTAAAATAAGATTTATGGAACATAGATTGAAATTTGTAACATTTGAAACACAAATTACATTAAATTTTAATACAGAAAAGATGCCTTGTTGATTTACTAAGTGATTAAGTCTTGCTAGTATTGAAGCAATAGAACTGTAATTTAAAAGATTTTCTATATTTTGACGTTCTGAAGACAACAATTTATAGATAGACTTCCCGTCAGTCTTTTGTACCATATGGAATGCGTAAATTGTAGTCAAAAGTAAGGCACAAATAAAACATTCTCGTAATTTCATGAAGAGAATTACATTAATAGACGAATAATTTAATGTAGAGATGAACGCAACACGTATAATTGGCAACAGTCACGCATCCTCCCCTTCACTCACCGACCTCTTGACACCTAAGCACATAACTGTAATGGAAATTTTTCAAACGTTTTTCACTCGAATTAGAATTCTTTTTGAAGGCAACGAGTGCGCTCGTTTTAGCGCACTCCAAATAATAAATAACTATGAATCAAGGGAACGCGAGCGCAAGCCGCTCCATTTATCGAGCCACGTGTGGTCGGAATTATGCGAGCTTCTGGGACATTAATGCTTGGCGCGCAGAAATCTTCGGCGGTGCAAGAGAAATTCAAAGCAGAACGCACACATAACCAATAAATCAATGGGATAAAATCCCGAGCAGAGTAATCAGGTCACAGAAGTCAAGTCTCTCGGGACGAGCCGGCAGCTGCCTCCGCTGCTACTTGACTGCACTCTCGGTAAGTGAAGTAATTAATGAACGAAACTTTCTAATTCTCGGCAGATTGTGATCAAAATTTTAAACTCATTCACAATTCAACGGGAAATATTCGTACCTTGTTTACAATTTAACGGGAAATATTTTTATATTGTTTACAATTCAATTGGAAATATTCGTGTATTGTTTATAATTCAACGGAAATATCCATATAGTGTTGCGGATCATCTATTATTACTCTTAATACTTAGAGTAATTGAGTTAAGAGTATTAAAGTAATTGTATTACTCTTAAGTATTACTCTCAATACTTAGAGTAATTGAGTTAGAGTATTAATGTAATTGTATTACTCTTAAGTATTACTCTTAATACTTAGAGTAATTGAGTTAGAGTATTAAAGTAATTGTATTGCTCTTAAGTATTACCCTTAATACTTAGAGTAATTGAGTTAAGAGTATTAAAGTAATTGTATTACTCTTAAGCATTACTCTTAATACTTAGAGTAATTGAGTTAGAGTTACTTAGAGTATTGAGTATTTATTGAGCACGTGCTCTTTACAAAATTTGCTGCGTGTCACAGTAAGGCATACAACAAAATCAAGATCACACTCTAAAGATCACAGTGTATTACCTGCTATATACATCACCTCGTATGAAAGTTATTCGTAAAGCTTCTAGGACCATCTTGTAAGCAAAAATGATTAAAAATTCGAAAGGAAGTCTTAAAATAACTTTTACCAAAGCAAAAATATACAATAGAAGAGCTAAGTGCTACAGCTAGATCAACCATCAAAGCAATATAATATTGGAATTCAATTTAAATCAACCCATAATTAGTTCGTAATAGACTCATAGATTCACACGCACACAAAGATGCATGACACTTGATGCATCATATTCAGCACACGACAAACTGTGAGAACCTCAAAGGTAGGTGACAGTGAAGTTATATACTAAGTAGCACAACAAAACAACAAACACACAGAACAATAACAATGTGAACACTTCACAATAACAACATGAACACACAACAATAACACGAACACTGCACAATGTCAATATAAAAACTGCACACTAACAGTACACTAAAATTATGCACACTGCACAATACCAATACAAATACTGCACAACAATAACGCGAACAATGTACAATAATAACATGAACACTGAACAATAACAATGTAAACACTGCACAATAACGACATAAATACTGCACAACAATAACACGAACACTGCACAATAATAACATGAACACTGCACAATAACAATGTAAACACTGCACAATAACAATATAAACTCTGCACAATAACAGCATAAACAAAACACAAGTTTCGGCAAAATAACAAGAGGGGAAACTTGGCAGAGAAAAACCACAGTTGCGCCTTTGATGTAAGTCTGAGGAGCAGTTACAATTTTGCCCTCACGCACTCGTTCTTTTGGAGAGCTCGTTTGAAGTTGCAAGTTTTTTCTCAATTGCGCAGGACAGAAGAGATGCGTTGCTGCTCGCAAACGCAGCGTTACTCCACAGTAAAACTTATCCAAAGACTTCAATGAGGACCAAGAAAAACAACACTTTTAAAACATCCAAACTTCAAAGACTTCATGGATGGAATAAATGTGGCCCCCGATGAGCGCTCCGTGATGAGAGCAACGACAATTCCCAAGTCAAAGGTTTTACCATGGGCTGTTGTACATGGTAAAATTTTTGGCTCCGAACATCGGACAGTTAGGCTGATTTTATGGTAGTGAATTTAATATATAACCTAATATTAAATATATAATATGATAAATTAAATATAACAAAATTAGACTGATAGGAGAGTCTAACACAAAAATGAGTATGGACATCACAATCATAAAATAAGTTAAAAATTGTCTTGAGAACACGGAAAATCAATCAACTGCAGCACTGTGTGGATTAATAAAATAACTATTGCGAGCGTAGTCATGAAGAAACACAACAGATAACAAATAATGCGACACAATTGGAATAATATTTCACATCAGCTTCCAAAGCCTGATCAACGCAAGAGTACAAACTTTATTTGAAGCCAAAGACATACGAGACTGGCGCAGAGCACTCAAGATTGAATCTCCCAACGGCAGGAATAGTCGGTGTTCAGGTTCTGTTTTCAAGGCAAAGCACAAAAAGCGGTCGGTGAGCAAGGAATGCTCGCCACGACACGAAGGGAGCTCGAGGTTTTTCTTGCGCATTGTTCTCGCGAGGTCCTCTTCACGCGAGGCAAATCCCTCGGAGGCGACTGCGAGGCAATAAGCCAGGATCGGCAACGAGAGAGTAGACGAGATTACGCTCTTTGGAAAGTCCTACTTGCACTAAATATTAACTACAGACACACGCAGTCACATTTTATGAAGAAAGAACTCAAATTTAACTCTAATTTTCGTATGAGGATCCTTTCCTTTTCATTGAAATGTGGCTGTCATAAATTTTCATGCAACGTGTGTAGCACTGAGCTTCGTCCGATTCGTGTTCCTTCAAACTATTGGAACATTTAATTCAAGAAAGGTAAGAAATTTAATAACGTTACTTTCAATTTAAATTCAATCGGAATTTTTTTTGGGGGTGGAATTTCAAAATTTCGAATTTAGGTAAAATTTCAGAATAAACTATGCGAAAGACGAATGAAACGTTTGCTTACTAGTGTTCAAATTAAAGCAAGAATTTATCGCAGTAGGGTATTTTCAGCCAGCATAAATTCTGAATTCCATCCGGACCGCTAATGCCCTAATAGTTCTTGGACCTCAAAACTGTCAACGCGCGCACTAGACACACTCGTCTGCCCCTATAATTTGCCGAGGTCTCGACCTCTTATAAGATCGCCTTTGTCTCGGTCATGCGCCCGGTCGTGACCTGAGGAGCGGCGCGGCTACCATTGAGCTCTTATCCAGTACTGCCTTTCGTATTAAAGAAGATATTTCTAACTATAATGCAACATTTTACGCCGAGGAAAAATTCTGTAGCGTAAATTCTGTAAATTAATTGTAGCGTAAAAAAATCTTTCAATTCATTGTAGCGTAAACAATTCTGTAAATTCATTGTAGCGTAAAAAATTCTGTAAATTCATTAGGGAACAACATTATTATGAAATAACTTATTCAATACACTGCTCATTTGTTAATAATAATATTTGAGTGCCGGTAAACAGCTTTGGAAATAATTTG
Source organism: Hyalella azteca (assembly GCF_000764305.2). Lineage (NCBI taxonomy): Eukaryota > Metazoa > Arthropoda > Malacostraca > Amphipoda > Hyalellidae > Hyalella > Hyalella azteca. Next base: position 212,682 of record NW_025938254.1, on the reverse strand, counting down.
TTGATGCGAATAATTCTAACAGTGTGAAGTCTAAGTGCAGTGACTTTCTTCTATGAAGCTTAATTATAATGTCTTTTAAATTTCTTTTTACGGATAATAGGCCTAGAATAAGTATATTTTACCTAATATGTTCGAGAAAATATATTTATTACCGAGTTTTAGACTAGGGCAGCTAACAATAAACAATTGCAAGTGAACGGTTATGTGACGGGCGACTTTGTCGCTCACTGAAGTGGTTTATTTGAGAACATTTGAGAAAAGGTCGATTTGCACATTAAGTGCAAAGCAAGACAACGCCTACGAGCACCTAGATTTTCCGCTGAAAACTAATAAATATTTTTTTCATAGAATCTGTTATTAAATCGTGTATTTGTGCATATTTCTGCTTGAAGCATCTCTTCAAGTTTAATTGTCGTTTAAAAGTAGCTTTTACTTGCTCTCATCGTTTTATTTTAAATGACCGTGGATCCATATTATTTAAATTAATGAATATATGAATCTGAACATTTTTGAATTACCTGTTCTATGAATATGTAGTCCTTTTTCAGTACGGTCAAAAATGGCCTATCTTTCTGCTTCATATATTTCAAACACATACCTTTGGGAATTTCCTACTCCGAGATGTTCTTTGCAGTTTTCAAACATTTGCATACAATAGTTCTACTAATTTGACATGACATAGTTATCTGATTCTCCGAGCTAGAAATAGCTTTTGATAAATCAATACATTTTACCTTAATTGAGATTATTGCAGCCATTTCAATATCAGAATATCTGAATAAAGGAAAATGTTTTTTTATAATTAAAACTGAGAATAATTTACTAGCTCACATCTTATGTGTGTTTATTCTTCCTTACATGCGGCCTTTCGTGACTGATATCATGCATGATTGTTAATCGGAAAACGCCAAATAAGAATCGAATTATCAAAGAAATGCCTTTTTCTTGGAAAAATAGAGAACAGGATAATAATTCGGCAACTAAGTACGTGGCATTGGTACATAACGCGCAAAAATACACATTGTGAACTACATTTTCTAATTATTGACGATCATTAAAAAAATACAAACAATTTAATCTCCGGAAATTCTACCTCAAACGTAAAAATCTTTTTGTAAATGGAACAATTAAGACTAGTTTCCGTGTCCGGCATTCTTCGGCTATGCCAGCCCCCGGTATGTCAGATATATAGAGAAGTTTGTATAGTCGTCCATGAAAATAATAAGTACCAATTTACTTTGATGAATATGATCGTCTGAAGTGTTGGATGAGAGTTGAATGACAACGGCCCCTAACAAAATTTAGAGTCGCCCCAGCTTCTGGTAATCCAAATTAGAAGCTGCCGCGTCTGTAAATTTTCACTGGGGCGCGTTTATCGAGGAATGTGACCTTAAAAGACCAGTAATGTTCACCTAGTGTCTGTGAAACATGGGTCTAAAACAGTTTTCGAAACGTCAACCTGATTGTATTTTCTTCTAAAGCACACTAGATAGTGTCAAACATGGTTAACCAATAATAGTTAAAACTGATTTCATCGATTATAAGAGATTAAAATTGGAATTTCACACAATTTTTAAATTTTCTAGGAGCAAAAAAAAACAAAAATGAGTATACCAAGTATTTTTTTTACATAAAATCGTTAATTCTTGATAGTCAAAGGGAATAAATAATATTAATTTCTAAGTTATAATTGTTATTTTCCTCGTCTTCATAAACAGAATAACGTGCACGAATAGAAACGAGACGCAAACTGTGACGAGGAAAACCAATTCAAGTGATAATTTTTGACGCAGGTACTCGGGGAAGCTTTCTTATTCATGGTTGACAACACCACTGCATCCTAGCACGCTGATTTTCGAAATACTTAGGAATATAATATAATAAGATTAATATGGGGCAAAATTATTCCGAACACCAGCGAAAGTTCAATCCTTATTGCCGAAATGCCGATATAGGTCGCTCAGTACGCGTGAGAATGTGCAGAAATCATCGCGAGAAACGCTTCCATTCAAATGAAAGAGAAAATTTCCCGTCTCTTATATGTTGAGAATTAGAGTCTCTGGTAAACATCAAGTTGCAGAGGACTCTAATGTTTATCTTTAGTATACTTGACGCAGAGGGACTCAAGTTTGGTTGGTTTAAGCGAAGACGGGAAGTTGGTAGGCGAGTGATTTCCTTGGAAACTTTGCCAGCAAACACTTAATGCTTGAGATACTCTTGTTGATAAAAGTGACAACTTACCTTGGTGCCTCGCAGCTTCCTGCAACAACATGGATCTTGCCTAGCAAAGTTCCATCACTCGCTACATGAATTTTACTTCGAGTCAGTCAGCGAATGCTGAAGTGGCTGTAATTATTGTGCGTACCACTTAATTGGGAGCAATAGTCAATCGCAGAAAAATATAATCAGTAGTTATCAATAGTGATTAATATCAATAATCAATCAATATAATCAATTCAATCAATAATATCAATAATAATCAATTTCTCGGCTGAGCAATGAAATAAAAAAAATATTATGCAAGACCCTTAAATGTCAAATTTACGTATCTAACAAAGAGCACTGGGATTTTCTCTTTTCCTTGGCATCATTTGCACCGGCTTTAGTCTCCACGTAAAAAAATTTTTTTTGAACACTGCAATCGTAGAAAATATAAAGTTTGTTAAATTTGAGACACGATAGATGTCGATAAATATCAAAAACTAAAATGAAATTAATTAAAAAATCATTTACAATAGAATATTACATATCACATGACTGTTATAGAAAGAGACACTGGAGTGTTATCGGGCACAGGCGTTGTAGGAGAGCTACAAGATACTAGCTCTAATTTTGAGCTGTATCTCAAGGAGCTTCAAACACGACAACATACAACTGGCTCTTCATCACGACCTTCATCGAGAGATTGCACGGCTTAAAGCGACAGGAAAAGCAGCTCGGATGGCTCAAATAAAGCTCCTGCCAGTGATAATAACACTTAAACACGAACATGAGACGTCTGTCTCTCGTATCACACCAGTTGAATTGCTACCCAAATATTCACAGCCTCTGGAAACAGCGGCACAGTGGCCTCACAAGAGCGCTTATTCTTCGGCTCTAATCGCGCAGGCGATTTATGATGTCATTTAAATCAAAATTTTGCGGACGTCGAGCGTCAAGAGAATTTTGCAGTCACTCAGAAACGAAGCCAGCGCCGCTGCGGGCAGCTTCCAGGCAGATGGAAAGACGGCCGAGATTGTAAGACAAGAAGCCAGAAGACGTCGTTGCATTTTGAGCTTTATGAGTCGCTTTATAAACTTCGCAAAACTCTTCCAGCGAGGAAACGTTTCACACCAGCAACGACTTAATTACTTCCTTTATTTTCTCGTAAAGACGGTAGGTTTCGTTCATGCCTTTAGGATACACGAGCCAGGATACACCTAAAGGGATAATGAAGGGGACAAGGTAAAGCGGCTTAGGATAAGACGCGCCCCTGATATTCCGCACGGGATAATATAAAGGAGTATGAAGGATGACGGCGACTGATATGGGAACAATGAGAATGACGTGACCGTAAAATATGTCAGATAAGTGGAATAACAGCCAAGATATTTTCGAAACAACCCATGCTAGTCTGTAAAATTTGAATTTCACAAAAAGCACACAGGAAAAAAATAATATTTTAAATAATTCTAATATGATATTTTGCGTTTAAGCAGAATCGCTCAAAATGTTCACAAATAGATCATTTTAATGTAAAAATTAAAGTGAGCTTAAATTCGTCTAATATACGTTGTTGAATTCTTGGTTCTCAACTGCACTTCTCTTGTACATTTCGTTCGCTCGATGCATGTGTCAGTGACATTTTACTTTACTTCGGTTTTAAAAACATCTATAGCGTCAGTTGCGGTGTTGGCTATGGACTGTACAGAAGGAAATGTTTGGTACGTGTGTTCTAATGTTGAAGATTCGTGTAACGTGTATATTTGACTTTTATCGCGTTATATGTTCGAAATAAATGATTTTACTTCTCGATTATACCTTTATGTGCAATACAAATTTTATGTAACCATTTTTACCTTTGTATATTGTTTGTTTACAGAAACCGATTTTATAAAGACAACTGAACGAAAAATCGTGTATTCAAATCCTTCGCAAAACGAATATACGTAACATACGTCTTCACTAATACTTCCAAACTATATATTAATATATTAATTTATTATGAATTTCCTTCGCCATGTAAATACTGAGCTCGACTAAAGGTAAGGTTCAGATTCCTCACTTACCTGAAGTTGCGTTTTTGTTCTACTAGAAAAGTAAAATGATTCAATGACCTGAATTTCCTCAGGTCGAAAAAGCCAAGCGACATTTTTTGTAGAACAACGCTTGAATATTTTTTGGATGCCGTAGCACCACGTATCACGGGTGTGCAGCGGCTGACAAGCTGAGATACATTTTAAGTCAATTCCTGAACAACATACTAACTTGGTCCGAAAGGAAAACTTGAAAATTTTGACCTAAAATTTGGTCCAGAAACGTTGGCTTTTTGAATTAGGTTCGGAAATTCAAAGCAAAAATTTCGTTTCGTACTGACGTTTAAAAATAAATAATATAAATTTAACGAAAAATTTCAACCCGAAGCTTCTATAATCTTAAAATAAACTATAAAAGAGTTTATTTTGCGAAATTTGCAGTCATTCGAGTTAAATCTAAAATTTATGATTACACTTGGGTTTTGAGATTTTACATTTTTTTAGACTTGAATGGAACATCCAGACTTTAGCCTTACGAAAATCTGGAGAAGTGCAAGCAAAAGTTAGAGGCAGAAGGGAGAAAGGCGGTCTCAATACAGACGACTCCTGTGGCGCTTTTACAGCTCAGTTCGTTTGCTGGCGAGGTCCATTGAGCGGCGGCTACACTGCGCGCTAAAAGCTCAAGCTCATCTCACTATACTTGCTACTCTCCGTGACCTGTTATAAACTCAAGCTCATTTCAACCATATTTACTTATTATATTCTTACTAGTTATGCTCACGCTATACTTGCTACTTTCCGTGACCTGTTATAAACTCAACCTCATTTCAACCGTATTTACTTATTATTCTCACTAGTTATGCCCACGCTATACTTGCTACTCTCCGTGAAGTGTAATAAAGTCAACCTCATTTCAACAATATTTTCTTATTATATTCTTACTAGTTATCCTAACACTTTACTTGCTACTCTCCGTGACCTGTTATAAACTCAACCTCATTTCAACCATATTTGCTTATTATATTCTCACTAGTTATCCTCCCACTATACTTGCTACTGTCAGTTACCTGTTATAAACTCTTACTGCGTTAGTTTTACTTTTACTCTACTACCTCAGTAAGTTGTGAAAAAATCAGCCTCATTTATAATCCGCACTCAAATCTTACCTCGCTGTCTCCTCTTATATTACTCGCTACATTTCTTTGCCTATCATAATCGTAGCTTTATTCTAACTGGTACCATCGCTGTTTTCACTTGTTTTACTAACGCTGCAATTGTAATTCTTACTCAAACTTATTTTGTCCCTAGCCTCAGATTTCTAGTTATCCTCACACTATACTTGCTACTCTCCGTGACCTGTTATAAACTCAACCTCATTCCAACCATATTTACCTAGTATATTCTCTCTAGTTATCGTCACACTATACTTGCTACTCTCAGTGACCTGTTATAAACTCAACCTCATTCCAACCATATTTACCTAGTATATTCTCTATAGTTATTCTCACACTATACTTGCTACTCTCCGTGACCTGTTATAAACTCAACATCATTTTAACCTTTTTCACTTCTTCGATTCTCACTAGTTATCCTCCAACTATACTTGCTAATTTCAGTAACCTGTGATAAACTCTTACTATGATAGTTTTACTTTTACTCTACTACCTCAGTAAGTGGTGAAAAAATCAGCCTCATTTACGTATAATCCGCACTTAAATCTAAACTCGCTGTCTCTCCTTATATTACTCGCTACATTTCTTGGCCTATCATGAACGTAGCTTTAGTTTAACTGGTACCATCGACGTTTTCACTTGTTTTACTAATGCTGCAACTCAAACTTATCTTGTCCTTAGCCTCAGATACGTTGCATTTCTTTACTACTTCGCTGTGCTATTCTACCAATTTATGGCATGCGCATGCGATTACACGGGTATTCTAAAAACCAATACAGAAGGTTAAGTAGCAACTCTTCAGCTGGGAAGATTTTTATTCTACTCTTTTTTTTATTCCGGCCTATGGCTGATAAAATTTCAATGACTTTCAAAAAGTACCTCGGTTCAACAACAGTGATAATTGGAGGCACTATCATGTTCCGCCAAAAACTTGTTTGAAATGTAGCCTACAAATTGGCCAAGTCAGCGAAAATTTTGAGCCAAAGCTCATATGTAATAGAACTTATCAAATTATAAAATTATTTGGGAATGAGATGTGAGTAGCAAATATGAAGCGCGGCGATGAAATTGATTTCATGTAAAAGTTTCGTTGAAAAACAACAGGTCGAGATCTGGAGGCTACAACCGTAAATAATTCTCAATGAAATTTTTGAGCACGAGAATTCACGCTGTAGGCCAAGTTATCAAGGATCTGTGTGACCAGCCAAGCCTGAGAGTCAGCGAGCATTGGAGCAGCTGGGATTGCTCACATGTGAGGCAATTTTTCCATCGGTAAAATCTGCGTTAATTGCCCATAAAGCTGAACTTGGCAACTTCTGACACGACCCTGAACTGGCACACAGCCATTCTCAGCCAAAAAACCGGTGGTGAATGTCAGTTGAGCGAGCTGGGAAAGACCGTTCATGGAAACGCTGAAAAAGACAGAGCTTATTGAACTCTTATTGAACACACGACAGCCAGCGTCCTGTTCAGAAATGCGAAAAAACTATGAGTTTTCTCGCCTTTTGTCAAAGATAATGAGGTTTTCACGTAGATTTTACAATAATTGCCAAGTAATTTTAAAGTAAAAACTATCAAATTCCTGGAAGAATGACACACAATGACGCTATTTTTGCATGACAAGGTTGATATTCACGATTTGTATTTAGAATTCTCGGCTCAGGATGGCTAAATTTTCTCATTACAATAATGAACATGCAGGTGAAAATAATTTCCATCATTGATGTTCAGAGACTATGAAATAATCACTTAATTGAAGTCTGCAGAAATCTTTTCTGAAAATTTAAATATTCACGATAGTGTGTGGGCTGGAGTGCTTTGGAGGTTTTCATTTTCCCAGGATAAATGGATGAAAAAGAATTTTAAATTATCCTCTCCAGTTTAAGTTGAACGATTTTTATTTACTTTACTGTGCGTCGTTTAATTTTTTTAATTATATAAAATTACAATATTTATGGCCTAATTGAAGCAATGGTTTTTAAGGGGAAATAATACATTATGAACCTTGTAAATAATAGCAAATCTTAATTTACCCCCATATAGTGAATGAATGAACCCAACACCGTATCGTGTATACAAATATTTCAAATGTACAATAGTCGATTAAGGATTCAGTGGACCTACATGTGAGTTAGAAGGCCAACAAATATACCTGTCAATTAGACTGTTGACAAAATAAAGCAATTACCAGCAGAAATGGCAGGATATATTGTCATAACGCTCAGACACTCGTCGCGCAAAGCATAGTACGATTATAAATTTATAACGCAACAAGGGTGAACTCAACGAAAGTTGTGGCAAAAATGACAGCTAATCCTTATCTCGCGAGAAGAAACGTGGCTTAATGAAATGCAAATAGCAAAATACCGCACCAAGTTAGCGGTATTGAGTATTTAAGCGGTCTTAATTGACCTGTAGCTGATGAGGCGTTACGAGTTGTGAGGTGGCAAAGGCTTTATGGAGCAACATTTTACAGCTAAGAAAATGCACGAGTTCCCGGGAGGGTTTGGCGCAAAACACTTATTTTAATTTCTCGATTTCTACATAAATTCTAAATGAAAAGTGAATACATTGCAGAATAGTTAATAGTTTTGAACAATACTAAGCACGTGCGTCCCTTGGACAAAAGATAAACATTTCACGAAATTTTCCCTTTGCTGTCGTTTACGAACCTTGAGAAGAATATTACAGTGAAATTTCATTTTTTTTCACGGCAACTGAATTTAAGGAGGCGATTTACTTGCAAACCAAATGGAGGATTAGAAGTCTTAACCTATAAAAGCTTAGCGAATTATGAAGGAATGACAGTAAACAAGCAAGAAAATGTTAAAAATTCAATACCAATAAATTTATGTGTGCCCTGCCGTTATAGCGTAAATACAAAGCACCGAAAGATCTGAGCACTATTATACAAAAAATATTATTAAAACATTAATATCATAAAAAAATATTATTACCATGATAATTCGGCATGAAAATAGTCTCATAAAAACAGTAGTCGATAAAAACATAGTACGTGTTGGTGGTGCTGTCGTAAGCCTAGCAAACAAAGGGTGTGCGGCGGTAGGCGGAGATCAGCTCTGTGTTCAGGTCGCGCGAAAAAAAAAGCTCTCGAGTGCTGAGCATTTTTTCGCGGGCCGATGTAGCTGTCGGGAACACTCGGTACTCTCCCACAGTTAGTTTGGCACAACTGTCTTCCTTGTGACCGAGTTTTTGCGCATCCCACAGCAATGTTAACACTCTCTCCTTATTGTGTCTCTAAAAAGAATGTATGCATACAATCATTTGCGCGCTCGTTGCTTAAATTATGTCAAGTGCGATGATAAATTATGCAGCATATTTGATCTTGGATCGAGTATATACTATCCATTCACATTTTTTCTTGACAATATTGTCAATACAACCTAATGGGAAACAATTTCAATAGAAAATCAAACGGGCAAATTGTAGGGAAATAATCAAATTTTTGGCTTTTTTATTTTATCATATATTTTGTAAACGTCTGCTTTGAAAGAAGGTGCAATTTAAAAATTTTAATAGATTCCAGTCAAATTTAAAATGCAAACAAAATTAAAAGGCTTCGAAGCTCAATATTTTACACAGGGCATGCTTCAGAACTTCGCGGTAAATCTGTGCTTCAAATAAACGAAGGACGAGTCTCCTCCTCGATTTCTATAGTAGCAAGTGTGGCAACGGTCCTACTACAAAACAAAATCTTATAGAGAACATTAATGTTTGCTTCGGCCCAACATGGACCCATTTCCTTACAATTGATAGCTTTTACCTCGGTCTCAGCCACACATCCTCCACATTTATCGACAGACAAAATTGGTATCGAAGTCCAAACTTAAATGAGCTTTGCAGCACCCAGCGCACGGACCCGCACCTAAGAAAGCGTATCTGTTATTGTGAGCGTTGCACAAACTTTGCCCAGACGCGTTCCCAGCCGACCACCGCAGTGGCTAGCTCTCTACTTTCGGCTGCAATAAACAACCAACGAAATGAACGAACTCTGGCGACAACTTGGTCATGCGTGAGAACACACCAAGATAAATCATTTGTAAACTTTTAATGGGTCAAAGAAAGCATCCCGATTATCACGTTCCAATATAAAGATAACAAGATATTAATTAAATCGTGGTTCAACAGAGGTCAAAAATAGTGCGGTAAAAATAAAATAATATAATAACATTTCTGATGTTATTATTTTCTGACATTTCTAAGCTGGATTTAGCAAGTATATTGGGTGCACAAATTATTGATATTAACAGCATACCACGACGGGAAGCTCTCATAAAGCAGCGGTCGTATCTCATTGAGCAAATGCAGCAGAAGGCTCCTATAACGCTATACTTACTAGGCTTCAGCCTCAACTTGCCTAGGCTGAAGTTAATGATATCAATATTACGTTAATTGAAGTTTCTCACCAACATGCTATGCTAGCACTAGTTATGTCGTTGCAGATGACATATTCTCAGCTAAATAAATTTGATTATAAATTTGATATCTGAAAGCACGCTGAGTGCAAAAAGAAACCTGAGAGAATTTCCGAGTCCGCCAAACGGGTAAACTGACTCGTTCGCTGTGCGAAAAATGAATGAGTCATTTTGTCCAAAACAGTGATACACTTGCCGCACGTATCCCAGATACGATTTTTTGTCGAGCCAAACTGGGGCACGATGACCCACGAAATAACACAAAATGAATTGCTATTTGGAGAAAGTCTCAGTCACTCCACCGACTTGCATGGAGCTGTCACCCACGACATGCGGAGGACGAGTCTGCCTAAGGGTACGCACACAGTGGAAGCAGGTTTGCCCGCGCGGGAAACCTGCTCCAACCAGCCACAAGAATGAACATAGGATAATAATGTAAGTGTTCACAGTGAAAACCTGTACGAATAGGCTTCTGTATTCTATGGTTTCAGGCGCCAGCCTGAACTGGTAACCAGCACGCTGGCAACCTGCTTTCACTGTGTGCGTACCCTAAGAGCGTACGACGCACACGCCTACGCCCTGCACCGCCACCACTCAGGACACTACCAAAGAAGCTTACCAAGTTCTGCAGATCAGCGCAAAACTTTTCTAAGCCCCCAAGAGTGCTGAGTTCTGCTCAGCGCTGCCCAACAATCTCTGCTTGTGCTGAGTTCTGCAGCTACATTGCAGCTGCCAATTGCTGAAATCAGCGTTTTCCCACGAATGCCCAGTTCAGCGGCTTTTCACAAGCGTTGAATTCAGAGGCCTAAGACAAATTCCGAGTTCAGTGACCTCAAAGAGGGGCAGAGTTCTGTGTCCTCTCACCACCGATGCATCCAGCAACCTCTCATGCAAGAAGCAGCCTGTCATCAGCACCAGGTTCAGCGGTCCCGCATGAGCAGAAAATTCGTCGGCTCTCGACGAGCGCCGAGTTCAGCGACCTCGGAGGAGCGCCGAGTTCAGCGTGCACAAGGGAGCGCAAGTTCAGTGGCTTCATAGGAGCGCCGAGTTCAGCGGCTCAAAGAGCCGCTTAATTCAGTAACCCTACAGCACCGCTCAGTTCAGCGGCCTCACGTGAGCTCTGAGTTCAGCGACTTCTTATGAGCGCTGAGTTCAGCGGTATCTCAGCCTCGGATGACCGCCGAGTCCAGCGACCTCGGATGACCGCCGAGTTCAGCGGCCTCGGATGCCCGCCGAGTCCAGCGGCCTCGGATGCCCGCTGAGTCCAGCGACCTCGGATGACCGCCGAGTTCAGCGGCCTCGGATGACCGCCAAGTTCAGCGACCTCGCATTACCGCCAAGTTCAGCGGCTTCACAGGACCGCTGAGTTCAGCGGCTTCACAGGACCGCTGAGTTCAGCGGCCTCTCACCACAAGCGCTGCCGCTGCAATCCAAGGCCCGTTTTCTGAACTCTAAAGTTTGCTCGCTAATTAGCTCTTCTTTCTTCGCCACCGCGAAAATATATCAGAGACCAAAGCCCGCAGAAAAATAAATTCTGTAGAACATTTTTGATTGTTGTTACGAGGGGAGACGAAGCTTTGGTAGAGATTCTCGGCACGTCGTTAGCGTTTGTTTTACCGGCAAATTTACACCGTCAAGTTCTGGTTAAAGATTAGAATCATTTAAGAATAGAGACAGTTTTTTCGGAACAGAATTAAGCGAGTGAAAATTTTTCTCTGCAAAATGCAAAAGTTAATCTAATTGAGTTCACAAGAAGTACTCTTTATAGCTCAAGTAAGTAATTTTTTTTTTAAATTTGATATATTTATGATAATTTAGATACCTATATATGATAAAACACAACTTGATATATGAATGATAATTTAGACTACGAAGTTAAAGATAACATTCTTATGATCTTCAAAGTTATGATTAAGTCATCAAAAAGAGGGTAAGAGCAACATTTTATCCCAATTATGACGCCTTATCTTTAAAAGCGTGACTGCATGACAGCAATCACAGAAACCAGGCATGAGCTTTTATTGCGGGATTGCACAACGCACGCAATCTACTAGACCTTATAATGCAGTTTGCGCAGTGAAGGGATATTACGCGTCTCCTCAAATTTTGTGCTGAACAGTGGTTAACAATTGCATTTTCTTTACATGACTGTGATGAGAGAACAAATACTGAAGTCAATGCTTTAGTGTACTAGTAGACACAAAAATTCTTCACACGGTCTGAAGTCAATGTCATTGTTATTTATTTGCATTCGGAAGTACCATGTATAGTTGTCACTGAATAATTTACCCACACAAAAGTTGAAGACGATAGAAGGCTTCAGCGAGCAGCTCGGTGAAGCAGGAGCAAGGGACGTTTTCTTTATATCATTGTATGCCATTAAGGAAGACCCACTCGAGGGAAAGTCTCTTCTCAACCTTCATTAGCATGCCATTAAAACGGCAGAGCTCGTAGAAACAGAAAAATGGCCATGCTAGTGGGCCGGTGCTCCTGAATTAGTCATGAGTTCTTTTAAATGAAACCGAAACCTGGAAAAGACACACCGAACAAGCCTTCTTTCAGGCTTTGAGGTACGCATGCGATGAATGAAAAGATATGAGAAGGCTTCCGTTTCTTCTGTCGCATCGCGGCGTTAGCAATGCAAGAGGAGAGCGTCAGCCCTTACCGAATAAAATCGAAGTACGTTGCCTTTACGCGCTCGACTGACTGTGAAGACTTGTCGGAGTGGGTGAAATGACCAACGTTTTTGCCCCCTTCGCCGTACTCACTGAGTGATACTCTAGTTGGCTTCTCGCCTATTTAGTTGCTTCACTTACAGCTCGCTCCACACAGAATAACTATGCGATAAAATGATAAAATGATCTGCAGGAGACTTATCCATAGTTATTTCCACAATATACAAGAGTTAGACAAAATTAGGGAAACACCTGAAAAATCAACAGAATATATTTCAGTATGGTGTAGGTCCTCTTTTTGCGGCAATTACAGCCTCAATTCTCCGAGGTATTGATTCATACAAATTGTAAATTGTTTCCAAATGAATTTAATCCATTCTTCAGTTAAAACTCCCTTCGCCTTTTTTAAAGATGACAGTGCCGAGAATCGACTTCTGCCTTGCATTTCTAAAATCGACCATAAATGCATGATAATATTCAGTTCTGGTGATTGTGGTGGCTAAATGAGATGCTCAAATTCACTAGAATGTTCCTCGTGCCGTATTGTACAAATTCCAGGTGTATGGATCGGGGCATTATCATCTTGAAAAAATGCGTTCGCCTCCGGAAACAGTGCTTGAACCATTGTATGAACTTGGTCCTTCAAAATTTCTAAATAGTCACGGCCGTTGATTCTTGAATGAAGAGAAATCATTGGTCCGCGGATTTCCAAGAAATAGCACCTCAGATCATCACAGATCCACAGCCATGTTTTACGGTTGGGAGGAGGCAGTCAGGATTAAATGACTCTTTTAGCGGTCTCAAACGTATACTCGCAAGAGGTTGAATATAAAAAGGTGAACGATGATTCATTAGAGAAAATCACATTTTTTACTGCTTGAGGGACCAATTCAGAAGGCTTTTACACCACTCTAAACGCTTTGAAGCATTTGTATTTGAAACCAGAGGTTTTCTAATTGCAGCTTTCCATAGAATCTAGATTTGTGCTGCGTTTGGAGTACACCTATAAAACTACGGAAATTGGGTTCTGTAGGTGTCCATTGTGGTCTGCAGTAATTTCAACAGCCGTGGTCTTTCGATTGTCCCTCACAATTCGATTTAGGTACCGACGGTCTCTGTCAGACAACTTCGACTTTCGGCCACACCTGTGCTTTGCTGAGGACGTTTTTACTTCTCTTTCATGATCCTTACTTTCCTTCTTTCATTACTTTTAAGACAGTACCTCTGGAAACGTCGAGCATTCGGGAAGTTTGTCACACTAGCACCTGCCATGCGAGCACCAACAATTTGACCTCTTTGAAAGACATAGAGGTTTGACATTTATAGGTTACAGGTTATGTTATAGACACAAAACATTAGTAAAAATATCTGTTCAAGAATAAAATATCAATTAGTAGCAACAATAAACCATAAAACATAAAAATATGTCACGTTTTCGTTGTTTAAATCATGTTAATAAATTACTATATCAAAATCAAAATGTCAGACATTTCCCTTATTTTGTCCAACGTACCCCTGTATATTCCTCTAGTACTAAACCAGGAATGATATTATATACTTAGGTAAGAACAACAGAAGAACATAATATAGACATCACACCGTAATTATTAGATAGGGTAAGCAGAGATAGGATTTTAGAGCAAGTCTTTCAGTAGCGGCAGCTGCAAGAAAACAACAGGAATATAGAGCCGCAAGTAGGCGTTTAGTGCGCCTGAGCTTTTACACGCGCCGTAAAACTTGCGATGTGAGCTCTAACAAGACGTCAAAACCGCCCGCCTGCAAAAAGAAAACTCTTTAAACAGCAACCTAATGAATATCATGCATCGGTTGAAATGAATAGGGTAATTATTATGATGAATGAACTGATTAGAAATGATATCAGCACGCGACCCAAATGAATGGTATTCATTGGTTGGAATGAATAAGGCACGTATTTTGATAGAATAAACTGATTGGAAATAACACCAGAAAATGCCCCAAATGAATTAATGTTATTTATCGGTTTGGATGAACCAGTCAATTTTTATGATAAATGGACTAAATAAAATTATTAAAATTATAATGAATGAAAAATCGTTTTGACAAATAAATTGTCAGAAAATTACAGCACCCTGTGACGCTAAAAATTCTTGCTCATCTGTTGGAATGGAAGACTTAATTATTATGACAAATTAGATCAGAAATGAAAAAAATCGTCACAACGAACTCATGAGTATGACAGCTGTGAATCCTCAACTACACAAAGATGTTAGGCTCTCATCTCATGTTCATCAATTTAAATATGACGTAATGGCATATTCATGATTGTTCTTGATAAATAAAGAAGTGCATAACACGATAGATTGAATCAATAAGACTGATATACAAATTTGTTGACAGTTTCCTGATTAGATAAATAAATCCTGGCTGTAATCTCCGTAGACTTTATAGCACAGAATATCGTGGCCTTCTGATCCAAGTGAACTGGCTAGACGATTAGTCTATTCATTATCAAAATAGTTTAATAAAAATATAAAGAAAAACTCTTGAAATAAATTAAAAAAAAATATTGTAAAAATACAACCAGTTAATTATTTAATCACAAATTGTAAAATGTGACGATATCGAAAGAAGAAATTCTGATTATCATTTCCTCGCTGCTGAGAAAAGCGCTTAAAAAATGAAGCTATAAAATTAAATTTTACAAAAATAATGATGAATAAAGACGAGCTTTATTGTCTTGGGAATACGAGATGAAATAGTGCGCGAACCAGACTGCCTTTAATGTCGACTGAGAACTAATAGATGTGATGCAATTTAACTAAGTAATTAAAGTAATTTAAATTAATACTATTAATACTACTTAAATTAATACTAAACTGTTTTAACAGAGACAAAAAATTACCGCATTAGTACATTAGAAATTATCGAGTATTGTTGGATTTTTGATTGCTCAAAAATGTTAAATGACTTATGTTTATTAAAATTATTAATTATGTCGCCCCCGTCTCTTTTGCAATATTTCGGTACATTTTGAAAACTCTTACAGTTCACATCGTACCTCTCAATTCATTTATAGTTTAACCATTATTCTCTTCAATAATTCATGCGGTCAGTGTATTCATCTTCTACAGGTTTACAGGCACAGAATCAACATGCAAGCAATGAACATGCCGGTGCTAATCGAGTGCATCACAGCGCTTGCAGACAGCGAAAAATTGATCATTAATTGTTGCATGCAGACCACGTTAATTAGGGCGCACACTCACAGAAATAAAATAAACCTTGTCAGAATATTTCGAACTTTTTTTTCTTCGTGTGGGTCATTCTAACACAGCATGACCCGGCAAAAGGGCGTATCAGGTGGTCAATGGCCGTTGGAGATGGTCAAAGAGTGGTACCAGATGATGGCATCACTTGGTGGTGGTCAAAGAGTGGTACCAGATGATGGCATCACTTGGTGGTGGTCAAAGAGTGGTACCAGATGATGGCATCACTTGGTGGTGGTCAAAGAGTGGTACCAGATGATGGCATCAATTGGTGGTGGTCAAAGAGTGGTACCTGACGAAGGCATCACTTGGTGGTGGTCATAGAATGGTAACAGATGAAGGCATCATCAGAAGGTGGCCAAAAAGTGGTGCCAGTTGGAGGCGGCCGGGAGGCAGAGACCGAGGCGATGATGGCCATTTTGTGAATTGGGCGCAGGAATGCAAAACACGACAAGCAAAAAGCCCAAGAACCCAAAGAAAAGTTTCAAAATTTCAAAAGTTTGAAACAATTTTGCTTTTTTAGTGGAAGTTTCGCAGCATTTTTGGTGTCTCGTTGTTGACGAACAATTTGTGTTCTGAAGGAAATTGTTAGCGAAGAGAATTGTTGGGTCCCGCTTTTTCAGTAATCCAGAAAAGAATCTTCGACACGTATCGCAGACTGATCTTCAAGAAATTATTCTCAGACTAATTAAGAAACTTTCTCTGGAGAGAAAAAATTCTTACAAAGAAGATAGTTTGATTAAACACCAGATCTGAATTCATTTTCAAATAACTAGAAGGGATTCTAGGAAAGATGGCAATTTGAAACGCCAGACAACGAATACCGAGCTTAAAAATGGTCATTGGATGTAGAATAAAAGCGCAAGGCTAGGACGTTGCTTTGACCATCAATAAAATCGTCCGACCATCCCAGCGAATGTTATGCACTAGAGTTCTTGGCCGAGCAGATCAGTGAAGCGCGCACTGACACAAGCAATGAAATCTGCCCGATATGACAACATGAAATCAACACATGTCCATTCATTGTATCCTCTCCATTTTTGGTGCAGCAAAATGAATATTTCAGATATTCAAGTTTAGACTAAAGAATCCTAAATCTAATGTTTCTAAGCTCATGTTATTGACGTTCAACCTTTTCTGTAAGGCATTGCAAGCCGAATAATTCAAATCTAATTCAACTATTAAAACTGTGATCCAGCCTTGCTGAGTTGAAGCCCAGTATAGCATTACGTTCATCCTTTGATTTTAAACTGAGAAGATAGAAATGTTTGGTCATCATTTTTTATAGGCCTCCCTCCCTAATACTAGCCGCCGGAGGCGTAGAAGTGGGGAGCATAAGAGCTAGAAAACGGCTGAAGAGCCACAGTGGCAGTCGCGTCTCTCCACTTGAAGCCTTGCCTCAATATTTGCTCTACCAATGAATGCCATGACAAAAATGGCTCAAAGTTTGGTCACAAAGTTCATGGGGGGTAGAATGTTTTCAAAAGTCCCAGAAATCGAAGCAATTCCACGGAATGCTATCCTCTAAACAATGAAAGCGCAGTGTTGCGGCGAAGAGGATTGTTAGAATAAATGGACCACGACACATCGTGGACTCGAGCTGCGATGCGCTACCATGGTGGCAGGGTTGTCTAGCTGTTGAGGATATAACCGTTGATTTCGGAAAGGGACATCCTATCAGGCAACTGACGTTTAAATAACGTCAAATAACCGTTGTTTCATTGAAATCAGTGATGTTTCTACGTCATTTGCGTGGAGGAAGCAACGACTCGAACTGCGTTACATTTTTAACTGGAACTTTGTGATCTATCAATTAACTCGCAAGCAAAAATCGTGCTTATTCCTTCAAATCAATCAGAGACTCAGTATATAACAGACAAGCAAACATCATCGCTTAATGTAGAAATTTATTTCTTTTGTGCATGTGTAAATAAACAGAACGCCCTTCAGAATATAAAAACTTCTTTCGTGTTGTTTACTGGAAAGCGTTTTTCATCTGCTTCAATACTATACGGATACCTGCTGCAACGAGCCAGCAATAAAAAACAACGAATTGATGTATTTTGAACCGAATGCTTCATAAAATAACATATAAAACTCCACGATCAGTTGGTATTCATTGCACAGGGCAACAAGAACATCTGCGTGATGTTGTTTGTTCACGTTTTCAAGCAATTTAATGGGAATTCAAGCATGAGTGCTGGAGAGGTTTGCACATAAACATCTGAGGACGGGAGAAGAGTTATGATATTTATGCTGACTGTTCTTAGAATTGTTTACAGAATAAATCAGCGCCTGGGCCACGTACCTCAGGCTCACAGAGCATATTGCCGTAGCTGCATCTGCACATTTTACGGCCGAGGACTCGACGATAAATCAACTAAACCAAACAAGCGGACCGTCGTATCCGTCAAGCCAGCGGAGATAAGCACCCGACATCCGTCGCCAACAAGCACGCGGCACGTCTAACATAAAAAAAATGTGTAACTGTAAGCGTAAAAAACAATGTTAATTTTGATTTAACTGTAATTCAATTCTATCGGATCTCATCTCGCTGCACTCGACAACCACGTAGTGTCCAAACAGTTCAGCAATCAGCAGCAAGAGGAAGGGGTGCCAGTGTAGTTACATTGGGACCAAACATGTCCAAAGCAAATCCCCTATCGCTGTACACACTGCCCGCGAGATAGACCGGCTGGCAAGCCATTGGATATTACGATGGCAACACAGCTTTTGAGATTAGACCAAACACGTGAGATCGAACTTATCTCGTATAATACATGCAAACAAAACAATTGGTCTTCGATCGCAACTATAATGAGATCATAGGCGTTCTTAGCAAATCCATGAATGAGAATTTTACGAACTCTAATAAAAATTTGCTGGCTATACACAATTACTGTCTCTTCTAAATTTCTCTACAATACATATTATTTCTAACATATTAAAAACAGTCGCATCTACAGTATCTACAGCCACTCAATTCATCTTACCACGCAACACGTCTCACGCGCAGCACTCGAGAAGTGCAAGTACTCAATAAAGGCCAACCAGATAGCGCCTGATCTGCAGAGCTCCGTTGAAGATTTAGCAACAAAGCAGCGGCGTAGCAGTGAGCGAGCACGAGCAACGTCGGGCATTCACGGCGCGCTCAATGAAAGGAATTCAAGAATGAAATTGCATTAGGAATGATGCAATCGTGCGACTGAGGCGACAATGGATTAGAGCGAATGAGCGGGCATCAATGGAGGCGCGCGCCTTCAGCGGGAATTGCTCTGCCGAAATCCCGAATATGAAAGGTAAACGATGCATGCCTTCAACCTACTCTACGACAAGACAGGTGCACGGGTCTGCCCAGTTTACATATGGCAGCTGCGACATTACCAAGATTTTGCTAGAATGTTTTTTTCAACAAAAGAAAACAAACCGACGCAAGAAATTCAACCTACTCTGCGACATGACAGGTGCACGGGTCTGCTCAGTTTACATATGGCAGCTGCGACATTACCAAGATTTTGCTAGAATGTTTTTTTCAACAAAAGAAAACAAACCGACGCAAGAAATTCAACCTACTCTGCGACATGACAGGTGCACGGGTCTGCTCAGTTTACATATGGCAGCTGCGACATTACCAAGCTTTTGCTGGGATGGTTCTTTCAAAAAAAAAAAAATAATAATAATAACATGCAAACGCAAGGAATTTCTCAATCTCCTTCATACATGTAAGAAAGTGTATGTGTTCGAGCGATTCCTGTGTAGAGCAAAAGTAGTAAAAGGATTGCTTTCACTCGTATCTGGGAATATATGTCTCGGTATGCATCAGAGAAACAATTAAATATAGCATTCTGAACAGTTTTAGTAAAAACATGTACAAAAATACTGCTAGTAACTTTTCCACAATATTTCAGACAACATTTATTCGTGAACTATTTCGAATTGCGAGGACATACCAATTTTATTTCAGAACGACATTGTCGATGCATGTGTGGCATATTTATTGCAAGGGAAAAATGCAGCAGTTAAAATTCGTTTTGCGGTTCGAAAATAGACGTTGACTTAGAAATAAAATAAACACGAGCCGCTTGGCTTGCCTTGACATAACCTGAATAACGAACGGTCAGTTTTTTACCTCGTCACTCTAACTCTTGGCAACATCATTTACTCTGGTCGATGTTCTTTCAGATTTTGAAGGCATAAAGTTGCTGATATTGTTGAAGTAGTATACTTGTAGAGATCTACCAGTCATTCAAACGGCCATTGACTTAAGAGTAGCGAGATCATATAAGCCCAGGCCATTGACTTCTAATCAAGGACATTGACTTAAGAGTTGCGAGATCATATAAGCCCCGGTCATTGACTTATAATCAAGGACAATGACTCAAAGTAGCGAGATCATATAAGCCCCAGTCATTGACTTCAAATCAAGAACAATGACTCAAAGTAGCGAGATCATATAGGCCCCAGTCATTGACTTCTAATCAAGAACAATGACTCAAAGTAACGAGATCATATAAGTTCCGGTCATTGACTTTAAATCAAGAACAATGACTCAAAGTAGCGAGATCATATAAGCCCCGGTCATTGACTTCAAATCAAGAACAATGACTCAGAGTAGCGAGATCATATAAGCCCCGGTCATTGACTTTAAATCAAAGACAATGACTCAAAGTAGCTGACTCAAAGTAGCGAGATCATATAAGCCCCGGTCATTGACTTTAAATCACGGTCATCGACCTCAAAGTAGCGAGATCATATAAGCCCCTGTCATTAACTTCAAATCACGGTCATCGACCTCAAATAAGTAGAGAGATCATATAGGCCCCGCGGTTAGTGACTTCAGAGTAGAGAGATCATATAGGCCCCGGTCATTGACTTCAGAGTAGCAAGATCATATAGGCCCCCGGTCTTGAGATCGCCCACCGGTTGTAGGCAAAGGACGCTAATACCTTCGACAGTGCCGCACTATAACCTAACCAATTAGTCGACAAGCTGCGATCTAACACGAAAATAAGCTATAGAGGCCTCTCTATGCCGGCCCTATACTTGCTCTGTGCCGTTCAGCCACGATCTCTCTATGCTAATCACTAAACAATATCGAATACTATTAATAAAGTTGTTTCACTTCCTGCTATGGTCATTTAGTGGTGCACAGTTCATTCTGTTGTCCTAAGAGAAATATATTAATTAAGGATATATTTAGGGACCATACAACAGGTTCTCATAAAAAGAGTATAGTACAGGAGGTGTGTAGATAAAATATAATCAGTTGTCTGCAGCTGTTTATAATATATTGTTCTTTTTATATAGTCGTTGCAAGGCAGAGAGAGCACATATTTAAAATTTAGGGATAGAAACATATAACGATGAGAATTTTAATTCATGAGAATCATGAGAATGAAAATTTAATTTTAATTTAATCTCACGAGAATGAGAATTTAATTCCCTAATAATATATTGCAGGCAAGGTTTACTGTAGTGCTGATTGAATGATATGCAATTTTAGAAAATACGAAGAAAAATAATCTAATTTCGACTGAAAATTTTGATTTTTCTGATATTTTTGTTGATTTAAAATTCTCAATTGATTTTACTAATAAATATTTTACTACTAATTTGGTCCTAACAGTTATAATATAATTTTCATAAAGTGCTTTATATCTATATCAATACAATACAATAACAAGCCAACACAAATTATACTGCAGCTAATGATAATTGTAGCCTCATTCACAAATGGAACGAAGATGAATATAATGAAGATTTTTTAAAGATAATTGCTGCAGGACTCGGCGTCCCTCGGTCCCGTGGCAGGATCTTCATCAAGCCTGGAGGCGAAAAAATAGAACGCGATACGAGGGGAGCGACGCTCCCCTCGCGTCCGTAATTATAGTTCATGGTCGAGAATATTTCCATCATTAATGCTGTGTGGTGAAATAAATTTCAATTCCTTTTAATTATCATCCGATTCTAATATTGATTCTTGTCATTCGATTGTAAATTTCCATAAGTCAAAATGAGAAGAGTCCAAGAAAAAAAATTCTCCCAGATATTTCCTGATTATGGCAATCACGTGTTCAGCATTTCGGTATACTCACCGAAATTGTATTTTTATTACAATATTGAGTCTAGATATTGGTTTATTCAATTTAACATATTTACAAATTATAAGATATGCAATACAATACGTTTTGAAAATGTTTGGCAGATTTTCATATCGGCATGTAGACTCGTGGAAATTTGAGGACGAATGCGAAACATCCCTATGATTCTCAGCAGCATTTGATAAGGGAAATTTGTCTCAAAGAAAGCTCGCTTAACGACTACGTGCTCTACAACACCAAGAAAAGAAACTACTTTAAACGAATTCGGATTAAGAGATGCGACGTCGAGCGTAAATATAGTCACGATTAAGGCGATATTCGCCGCAAAACTTGAGTAATGTAGCTCACTGGAAGATAGGCCTCAAAAGAATGAGCATAAGTTCAATAAAAACGTGCCAAATTTTGAGGGAAAAACGAGTTTGGAGTCCAAAAATTGACTGCTCCGAGGCACTCGAAAATCTTGAGTGTATTTCTGTAGCGGCCGTCAATGAATGCTATGCGTGTGAAAGTGGAATAGTCATGAAACTAGGATAGGTTGAAAAGTATTCTAATTGAACATGGTGATACACTAAAAAATATTTAACGATCCGAGACCGAAATAACAAACGTGACTACTTTTCCAATGTTTAAAACTAGATACGGTTTGATTAGTGGTTGATAAAAAAATATAACTCAGTACTCACTGCAGTGAGTGACAGAGAGCGCATTTTCTCGTCGACGAAAACTTGAAGTCACGGACGGACAGACGGATGGACGGACTTTTTTCCATAAATGAGAAAATGCGCTAAATATATCGTTCATAACGCTAAATGCAATTCCACATTGAGCCACGTGTAGATGGTGAAACAGTAAAAGCCGAATTGAGCCAAAACCCCTAAAAAAGTGAAATATCGAAATGGTTAATATGAAATATAAGAGCGCTTATGACGCATTTCCTGCCTCTAATGGTTCCGACAGTCAGCAAAAATACATCGCTTATCTTTAATCTCTCTCAACACCTCAAGACCTGCAGCAATACTGGTATATATATAGACCCTTCAAATAGAATGCATTGGCATCGGAGGCATGGGTGCTTCACCAATGGCAAGTTCCGTTGACACCATCAGGAATCACCACCAACACATTCGAAAATGCACTACCGCCAACTTCTACATGCAAATTTGGCTTCTTTTAATGAGTTTATTCTCGCTGGAGTTGACACCTCTCGAGAGAGCTACAGCGCGCATAAAATGATTGAAGTCACACACAACGTGAGCTTCATTAATACACCTTTGTCGATTCTACGAATGGAAAATCTTTTCAATGCATCAACATTAAAATTGCACAAAAACATGCATCTACCGTAAATTTCATCGGTGATCACATGGGAAATTCAGCAAGGAATGATGCTGAGAACTTACATCGAAAATATTGTGTACACACAGGATTTAGACTTAAGGATTGCACCAGTTAAGCAATCCCAAGAGATTTACGCGGAGTTTACCCATTAAAAGCTCAACTGATGATATAACACCAGGTTATAATTAATGCACTGCAGCTATACACCAAGGACTGCAGATAACGAAAAGTTTAATTTAGTGATGAGCGAAATAATTATTGGAATCGTGTTGCAGTGGTAGCTGCATTACAAGACAAAATACTGCTACCACATGACATCACACTTGCACTACACGACACTGTAACTGCACCACATGACGTTACACTTGCACTACACGACACTGTAACTGCACCACATGACAACACACTTGCACTACACGACACTGTAACTGCACCACATTACATCACACTTGCACTACACGACACTGTAACAGCACCACATGACAACACACTGGAAGCTGTAACTGCACCACATGACATCACACTTGCACTACACGACACTGTAACTGCAGGACTCTACAGGCCGGGCAGGAGACAGGAGCCTAAGGAAGACAGATGGGAGCGAGCAGCGTTGTTTTGGTGCGCNACAGGCCGGTCAGGAGACAGGAGCCTAAGGAAGACAGATGGGAGCGAGCTGCGTTGTTTTGGTGCGCTGGGCCCCGCCATTTGGTGGAGACAGGAAGGATCTCCGATCGACTTGTTTTGCCATCACAACAAATGACCCTCGGCCGCTCCAGATGAAGAAGAAGACCCAAGCTTCTTTAATAAGACCATGCCAGCTAGCTAGGCCATGTCCTGAACTAGGACACAATGTCATAGTTCACACTTAATGTCATAGTTCACACTTGATGTCATAGTTTACACTTGATGTCATAGTTCACACTTCATGTTATTGTTTACATTTAATGTCATAGTTCACACTTAATGTCATGGTTCACACTTAATGTCATAGTTCACACTTAATGTCATAGTTCACACTTAATGTCACAGTTCACACTATGTCATAGTTCACACTTAATGTCATAGTTCACACTTGATGTCATAGTTCACACTTAATGTCATAGTTGACACTTAATGTCATAGTTCGCAGTTATTGGCCTCGTTGTGTGCCGGAAAATTTATTAATGTCGTTCTCAGCAATGGTGCTTATGGGAGAGCAAAATTTTTGGGATATAGTTGGGATTATGACATCTTTGCGCGACTCAGAGTAGCATTGCAGTGCGTGTCGACTGTACGTCAAGAAGATTAGGTTTATTCGAAATTTTGTCGCCCAATGACGCTTTAGAAAGAAATAAAATGCATTTACAATGCAAATGAAATAATACGATTAATATTAACTTTTCTGACAGTCTTTAAGTATTATGCACATACTTGTCCGTGTAGCTATACACTTTTTGTGGACTACGGATGTGGATATAATTAGAATTTTTTCCTTGCACGCGATTGTAGTAGAATACATCGTGAATTAGTTTGAAGATTCGAGATTAAAAGATCATCACTATATTCAACGCCTATAACATTGCATGCAGATGACTGAGTTTGTTACAGGCAAAGTTTTGGCGCTGTAATGCCAAGGCAATAGACAGAAATTGGGAGCTGGTGAGAAGTTGCATGCAGAGCGCTATGAGCGATTCTGGTGTACGTCAGACGATCGTTTCTTCTAGACCAGCTTAGCGACGGTGGACATCAGAGAGGTCAAGCTTAATCCAGCAAGATCCATTGCTCAGAAGTTACTCCTGCAAACGATGTGAATGTAATCCAGCGCTGGGACGCAAGCCGCAGAACGCCTTTAAAACGACTTGAGTTCGTCGTAGGTAGCCAAGTTTGTTAACTTGAATGGCTTCGAAGGCGAAGACAATATGCGGTTCACAATACTGCTGATGGAGTGCGAGAAGATGAAAAGGGACTTGCAGGAGCACGTTGCTAAGGAACAAAATAATAAATAAAGCATTTAACGGTTAATTGTCATTTATCAAAGCAGCCATTTGCTCACTCCAAAATTAAAAACTGACTTAAGAAGCTACTTTCGCGAGGCCCTGACCAATTTGTAATTGTATTTATTTGTGACAGTGGCAATTACAGTGGCAATTCGTTAACTTTAGCAACGTTAGCATCTAAGAGAGACGAAGTGACAAGGAGGGACAGGTGAAAAGCAACAGAAACTAAGACACTCGAACAAGAGGTCGCTTACACGGGACGTCGGCAGCCCGCACGAGAGAGACAGAGAAGGGAAATGTAAGGAATCCTACCTACATAATAACTTAATGTAAGAAATCCTGCCTACATAATAACTTAATGTAAGGAATCCTACCTACATAATAACTTAATGTAAGGAATCCTACCTACATAATAACTTAATGTAAGGAATTCTGCCTACATAATAACTTAATGTAAGGAATCCTACCTACATAACAACTTAATGTAAGAAATCCTGCCTACATAATAACTTAACCCCACAACTGAGACCTGCAGTCAGACACCGCGAGCTCAGCGGTGGGGCGCTCAGGAACAATCCCCCTAGGAGCGCGAAATCACATAGGACTTCTGACGAGCACAGACAGCCGTCAGAATTAAGATACCCCTCTGAAGGGAAACTTATTGAAAGCCAATTAGTTCGTTAAGAATCTATGCTTCAACGTATTGGAAACGCTGTTAGAGAAGCTCTAACAAAGAATGGAGCAGATAACAGTTATTACTTTCAAAATACATCAATCCTTTCAAGAGATTTTGGAGGGCGATTGGAGGGTTCAGCGGCCTCCCAGGGTTATGTGCATAGGTAAAATGTCGCTTAAACTTAGTGATACAAGCTGGAAAAATTAAGACCATCTAATAATAATAAATCTATTTCAGCCTGATAACATTCTTGGATCATAATAGCTCTTGTAAACGGAAGCCAAAATACTTTCTCCGAACAAAAAGATCTAGAACCTGAAGATTAGTAGAACTGAAAAGTGTGGGATAAGAACTATAATTCCTAGCGCCACATGAAAGTGACCCTGCTGAAGATGAAAGAACTAATCTTCAACGAGGAGATTGGCATTTCCGTCAAAGAAAAGAAAAATAACATTTATGCGCCAGAAATGAGATTTATAGTTGGGAAATATAAATTCGAATAGGGAAAAAATAATGCCGTAGTGCTTGGAGATAAGAAAAACAGACTTCTGTATTAATCTAAAAGACGCAAGGATTTACTAAACAGATAAATCGCTAAAGGAATTTGATAGATCATTTATGCCTATGCATTTCAACTTCAGCTCATCATCACTTGTCTTCAGCATGAAATTAAATCCTCTAGATAACATTCTGCTTCATTAGTGCAGAATTATTGCACATCGACTAGTTTATACACCCCCTCTAATCAGCGCCACTACCAACTACTCCTGGTAATGATAAAGTATGACTGAACGCATGATGGTAGCAGAGGTGTGGCCCTGCATTTCTGCATGTGTGAGGGCAAGGCAATGAACGTACGTAATAGGATATGAATGATATGAGAGGATGCGGGATTTAGTTGTGATGGAGTGCATGTGAAGGAAACTATGGCGCCCCTGGCGCTGATATATGAAACGTATGAGAGAAAAACACGAGCAATGATTGAGAAGATTCTGCGTGGGAGTGAGAGTTATAGTGCGGGGTATGAGAGAGCAAGTGAAGAGTGGAATGCAGTGATTGTGGGTTTGTCAGAGGAAGCTAATGCGGCTGTGATTGTGTTTGCAAAAAGATATTTGGGGAGCATATGGAGGCTTAGAAAGATGTGGTGCACCTGACGCTGATATACGAAAAGTATGAGAGAGAAAAATACGAGCAATGATTGAGGAGATTCTGCGTGGGAGTGAGAGTTATGGTGCGGGGTATGAGAGAGAAGGTGAAGAGTGGAATGCAGTGATTATGGGTTTACCAGAGGGAGCAAATATGGCGGTGATAAAGAAGTGATAAATAAATATATTTGGAGAACGTTTAAAGCCGAGGGAGAGGAGGAGGGCGGCAAGAAAATTTAGTCTTCATGACTAGAGATTCAATTGCTACGCGACAATGAAGCAAGTCTGAATATTCATTCATTATAACCCTCTTAAATTTCCACAGTCGTTACTTAGAAAATTTTAATTTATTATCACATTTAACCTTATCATACAACATGCCACAAGAGTGGTGCAGATACAATATCACTACCCACATCTTGAACCAAAACGTCAAGTGGATGCAACATGACTTTCGGAAAAATTTATAGATGCAATAATTTTTTTCCAAAAACAATATGTCATCTTTAACAAGCGAAGTAATTTCTGAAGAATATATTTTCGGCAATGGCCAAATAAGATTTGTAGGCAATGTTTTGATAATGCCTTTAATAAATAAGATTTGTTTTTTTTTCAAAAAGTGGAGTATTTGAAACAAAATATAAACTGAATTTGACCAAAAAGAAGTCACATTCAGAATGAACGGAGTCACAAACGAAGTTCCGTCAAGACTTCAACGCGAGCGAGGCATAATTTCGGAAACGCGAAATTGTTCGAAACAAAATAGACGAAGCCCTCGCCATGAGCGGAGTAATATTTGCGGGCAAAAAAGGTTTTTACTTGACGTAGCGAGAGCTGGAAGCTCTGTATTAAATGCAGCAAGTTTGCTCGGTCTCTCCCTCGCTAGTTGCAGAGTTTTCTTCAGAGAGGCACTCGCGTCGTCGGGCTCGCATCCCTCCCACCTCAATCGTTAACGTTAATTTCTTCTTTTTCAAGCGGCGTGACTTCAAAGGGAAGCTCAGAGTAAAATGTCCGAGCATAACTCGCGAATATGACCGCTGAAGCGGAGCGCAAATGGCTTCATGCTATTCACGCGGCAACTGCTGATGCTGGTCTATGCTTCTCAGGCTGCCGACGATGCAGGATTTCGGTGGAGCTTGTGCTATTATGAATTATTATGCAACGGAATTCTTGAAACCATGGCTCACTGTGATTGATGCTACTTTCAAATAACAGCGAAGAGCTTGTGGCTTTTAAGGATTTTCAGAGCAAAAGATTCATCAGCTTACATTTCAAACAAAATACCCGAAATTAAAACGCGAGGTAAATCGAACGGGTCATTCAAATGAAGGTTAATTATTTATCATTTTAAATCAAGTAGAAAGCTTAAACCAATCCAGCATATTTGTCTTAGACCAATGCCTGATAGAAGACTTAATGTTTAGGAAAACGCCTGTACATATAGACTCGAAAATGTTCAGCAACTACTTAGAAATCGAAAAAATATAACTCAGTACTCACAGCGGTGAGTGACAGAGAGCGCATTTTCTCGTCGATGAAAACTTGTGGTCACGGACGGACGGACAGACGAACGGACAGACGGACAGACAGACAGACGGACATGGCGAGCACAATAGTGCATTTTTTCCATAAATGAGAAAATTCGCTAAAAATACGCAACTACTGATACAGCTCTTCTGATACCAGCGTAGAGGAAATCCATGAATGAAATGTCTTGTTCGTAGCAGCGGCAAATTTCCAGCAAGTAAAATAGTGGAGCGAACACTGAATGAATACCAATCGGCCGAACCAAACTCAGGCTGCGCGGCCAACAGCACTCCGAGTCCCTTAAATAGACCGTTTCCCTTTGATGCCAACAGCAGCGCCTTTGTAAACTTCCATTTATGTCCTCTTTGTTCAACTACTGGCCCATTTAACACACTGGCTAGGACTGTAGAATGACTGTATTTAATGAGTTCAAAATACTTTTTTGACGAGACAACAATTTTAATCATTACAAAACTACTGAACTATTAAACGAAGAATTCTTAAACCTAAATAACCCAAATTTAAGGTCCCGTAAGATTTGTCTGGAATTGTTCGAGATTGATGAACTGCAGTTTCATTGATACGATAGCCAAAAATCATAATTAAATTACATAACGCAACAAGTTATGTAAACAAGATATAGTTAGCTAGAACAAAAAGAATGTCAATAGCAGCAACACAACCTTTTTTGTTCCGATGCACTTCGACTGAAACTTCCCAACATTTTCCAAAAAATTGTGTTACAGCTTTCCTCTTAGCACACAAAATATTGCCATAACGTGATACACATGGAAATTTAGAACAAAGCTTCGCAAGTATAACAACTTATTATGTGAATTCTTATAAATCAATAATTGAAGAACAAATTATTAAAATGTACTGAGGAAAACTGCGAAAAATAACAAAGACGTTTAATAAAAAGTAAATGTTTTTTTTTTCTATTCATAGTTTTTCTGATGAAATTCGAAATTGGATACACGACTTAATTAAATCTAGACACTTGTATTAAAAGACAAACACAAGAATTAAAGTAAAAGAAATCAGTATCAACAGGTGCATCAATCTGTAACTATAAATGCTCAGAAGTTAATGAACAAGCAGTCGACCTCTTGCTACTTGTTAATACGACAAAAACTTGCTAACCAATAACCACGATAAAATGACAAATTATTTTTCTCACGCATTTACCAAATGAAGGATTTAAGAAGCATCAATATCTTACAAAGATGATACGTAACGAAAGAGCACACAACACAAGCCTGCGCAACTCTCACCACCCACAGNCTGTAATTCGGGGCTTTGAATTCAGCTAGATCGACTCAAGTTCAGTTTACCAGCAGAAATCAGGGTAAATGAATATTGCTTAAGGGAGCTTTGAAATCAAATAAGGTTTAGGTTCATCATGGATTAGGTGGAATCTTAGTATATATATTCACTATCTTATATCAGTCAATTACATTTAAGTTAGGTAGCAACGAATTAACAAAAATAAAAGTTTCCAATTCAAAATAAATAAATTAAAAGAAATAAATGATGTAGTTAAACATCGTTTGGATCATTTCAGTTAAAATTATTCTACGTTGCAAGCAAACAAAAAAACAATCAATGATTAGATGGAAAAAGTATATAGTAACACACAAGTGCGAATTGCAACATTCATCGGCATGGCAGCATCAGATTTTAATCCTGTTCCTGTTATTATTAAGGCACGTGCATCTAAATTCCAGCAAAAATGTATGTATAGTTGACACGCGCTAATTAAAATATTCCAAAGGAGAAGACGGGACTTGACTTTAATTCTGTGAAAAGAATAATTCCTTTGTACAAATTTTGTCGTATTTGTCGGAGAAGCAAAAAGAAAAGGTTTAGTCTTGGATGCCCACATTTTTGCCTCTTACTTTATTGTCGTAAACAACATTCTAGCCTTTCTAATATTGCATCTGAGGTGGAACGTTACCCCAAGTCTTAGTTTAGTTAAGCGCATTTCAGCTATTTACATGCAATATTGCATCTGTGGATGTGAGTTGCCCGAGTTTTAGTTTTGCTGAAGTATATTTCAGTCTTTCTAAGGGTACGCACACAGTGGAATAAGCAGGTTTGCGCGCGCGGGCAACCTGCTTTCACTGTGTGCGTACTCTAATACCGCATCAGCGCTAGTAAGTAATTCGCAGAGACGCGCCGTGAGAGCGGAAGCATTCCGACACATAGCAAAGGTCGTCGTATATTAGCGACAACGCTCCGGTCGCAAGTTCCAACCCCCGCTAAGTCAACAATGAATTTTTCACAGAAGTTAAATTTTATTCCGACAATGGAGAATGGCAGGGCAATTAAAGCACACGTTAATCTTAAGAGGGGCTCTTTCCTCACGTTTTCTGCTCACGCCAGGCTCTTCATTTATTTCTATTTTAGGTCTTTACAAGCGTGTGCGCCATAAATTAGCACGACGCTGATTCATGGCTCATTAATGTGGCGCACGAACACATTTTTTACAAAGAGTCTAACCAGCCAAGTTTGCATGCAGCTTACGAATAAGAATTAAATCACCCACCACGTGCCGGCAGACGACACCGCAGCAGCAGCAGCAGCAGGAGACAATACGGGCTCACCGAACGATCTACATTAAAGTTATGAAAATTGCTGGATTATTCAAGAATATTACTGCCAGTGACAACTAAAGAAATCACTTTGTCACATGGCAACGCGAGAAAATAAATAAAAATAAATGATGTAACAATTAATTGAAAATAAATAGAATAAATAATGTAACAATTAATTGTATGTGTCCGTTAAACCGTCATGAGCCACGAGGCACTCAGCATGAGGAGCCAAACGACCTTATAAGGACGCAAATTTAATGGCCGCGCTAAACCAATGGGAGGAGGTCGAGCCTGAAAGCGTGCATCATTGTGCTAGGAGTCCATTGTAATTCAGGCGGTAGCAGGTAGTCGCGAGCTCTAATACGAATGTCTGGAGGCCTAGGGAAATTTATCTCTGTCTTGGGATCGTAAATTACCCTAGGTGGACGACACTTCTCCGAGGCCTGAAGAACAAAACCCAGGTAACTGAGGAATAGGAGCGCTAATGTCGCGAACACTCTGGGAATAGCAGTAATGCTTGCAGCGAAATCGGCAAGACCGACTTCAGTGGGTGGGAGAAAAACTGGGCAGCGGCACAAAAATGTCTTCTGGTTCAGTTTGTCGTCTGATTTTGAGTCGTAACACGGCTAGAGATTTCCTAAGCTACGCCGCGCGTTAAAAGCTTGTGTGAGAATCCTACTGTCAATTAGCATTGAAAGACTGGATTCTTTGACTGGTTATCAGTTCTGTGAAATAATTCCAAAGAACATTTTTTAACTTTGGTACATATCGAACACAGAAACGAAAACTTTTATTTCATTTGAATTTTCCGTTATAAGCTGTTATATTAAAGTGATTTTCACAAACGTTATGAAAGAGTCGAAGAAAATTTTTCGCAGTTAGAAAAGACAGGAAGATAAATTTTCCCAATCTCAAGTAAATTTATAAAATTTGGCATAGAATTATAATTTAGCTATTTTTACAGTTAATTATAATCATGTATCACAGGAAGAACGCTAATAAACAAAAATAATGAAAGGTTTATAACAGAATGGATAAAAATTTTTGCATCTATGTTACAATCGAATTTGTAACATGGCTGAAGTTCTTTCCAGCGTTTCCTTTATATGGCTTTCCTTGCCGTCCGTATTCTACAGATTTTATTAATTATTTCATGTGAATTGTTGCGAAAAATTGTTTTAGCATTTTCAAGGCAGGCGTTAGTGTGTTTTGCAACGAACAAATATAACAACATTAAAAAAATCGACGAATGACCGGTATATAAAACTGTAACCTTCCAGATTAAACAGTTGTTAAAACACGCGTAACATGAAACATTTGCTTCCAAAAACACATAATATACAGGCAATGAAACATGCCAATAAAAAAGACAATCCGAATAAATAAGAATAAATATACTAGCTCATAATTAAAATTATTTCAGCACGAGGTTTCGTTTGAGCTTCAAAGCAACTTATCACAGGAGCAAACGTGTCAACAGCCACCAAGGGAGCCATACGACCGAAATAAACAATCAAGATGATCCTGTCGCTTTTTGGCGCGGGATCGTCGCTTTTTAGTACAACTAAAAGTGCTTCAAGTGATCACTATGCACGCAAACAAAAGCTATAATCCAGAGAACAATTTGCGAGTCAACACTGGAGGCGGATGTTAACAAAAAATATTCAACAAGTCAAACTTTCAGTGCAGTTAGATCTGGAAATATTCAGAGAGGGGAGAAGCACGATTCGTGTCAATTTTGAATAAAAAAATAAAAACGAAATGAAAAACCGGCTTTACCATAACCATTTTTATAAAGCCGTACAGCGAGACCCCAGTATCAATTATACTTGAAGAGTATTGTAGGGAAAGAATATTCAAATAGAAACAAAGAAATACGGCGAAGAATATGTAAGAATTTTAATCTTATACTTTTTTAACCGCATTTATAAAAGCTAAGTTAAAATTTATCCATCAAAAAATCTTTTAGAGTATATTAAATGAGATAAAATGCCAATATAGTATAACTATGGAAATAACTCGAGAAGTCTTCTATTATTAAAAAGGTCGCAACACAAGCAAACAATATAATTCGAGTATACCCCTGATACTGTGTGCAACTACATGTGTGTACATTACAGCAAATAATTCTTCGATTTACAGAATAAATAAAACTGTATTAAACTAAACAAATAAACAAATCTTCTAGTTTTCAGGATTTAAAAAAAAAGTATCAGTATGTAAATCTTCCCATTACTGATATGAATCAAGTCAGAATTAAAAAAAATAGTATCAGTATGTTTATTGATATGAATCAAGTCAGAATTTATTTGAAATAAAATGTAAAATGTGTAGGGGTTGAGGGCAGCGAGGTGGCGGGAAGAGTCCTACCGTGTCAGAGCAGAGGGCCTCGCCCTTTACACGGCTGTCCGCGCCGACCGTGGGCTCGAAAATCCGAGCGTTGCGTCCAGAAATACTCGAGAAACGAGCGAGAAAGTGGAAACGAGTGCCTCGGGAACTTATTTTCTTGCTGACTCTTCAGAAATTACTCAGAAAATTAGCAACGGAACACACGCTGGGAAATATTTCTCTAGACCGCACAAGGCGAAGAAGAGTTCTACCGAGGAGCGCTCGTCAGAAGAGCACGACGCTCAGGGGACCAGGATAGAGAAAGAGAAATTTCTGAGAGCTTCTTCGGAGAAAAACGGACGAGGAAAAGAGTGCGTGATGGAGAGGGAAGGAGCGGACAAATGTGCTGCAAATAAACGTAGCGCGCCTGAGTGAAAGCATCGCGGACGGAGGAAGATCGAAGTGTGAAGCCTTGCAGCTTACAAATCACGTACAAAGGTTGGTAAACCAAGTCCACAGTGAGTCACTATCAGCAGACATTTAAAGTCAGGCTTGAAAGACAAGGCGTGTGCACATGCATTGAAGGCGCCTCTTGCAGCACACGCACATCAGTGGAGGAGGGAAACAGGGAGTTCAAGGTACAGCAAAGCTCGCTACGTAATTATCACCAGTCCCTTGTACCCGCAGAACGCTCCCTTTATGATAATGACTTCTCTCAGGCGCCGCTCAACTTCAACACCGTATAAATTCAGCCAGGCTTCTGATCACAAAATCCTTTGGTGAAATATAGAGGTTCTTATTTATGGGTAGCCACGGGAGTTAAGCGAGTTGCGTTCCAGAAAGAAAATATCGGCTCCAGATGACGCTGAGGCATAGGCGCACTATTACCACATGATGCAACCAAACACCGAAGCAAGTAAGCAGTTTTACTTGGAAACATTTTCATACGCCTGAAAATTTAAATTGTAGTAGATTTCATTATTTTTAATTTAATTTCAAGTCTATCTTGATGGTATTTTGAGCTTTATAATTTTTAAGACAAATCTTAATTTTTTTCAAGCTCAAACTTTGGAAGTAGCGTGATTGAGATTTAAAGATATTTGCTAAAACTTGCTTGAACTTTCAGTAATTTCAATATTCCAATTACGTCGTTATTTTTTCTAATAAAAAATGGCAGGTTTGGATATGTTCGGCAGAAGTCCGCTATGAAAATATCCACATCAATGCCAATTCATTTTAAAAACTATTTTAGCATAGGAAGTTTAACTAGCGTTCCTGGAGAACTTTGCTCTGTTGTACTCTTTTCCTCTGAACACATAACTTTCATAACGAGAGACTTTATTTTTAGTTTCATCTAAGTCACGTGTACGTACAGGTTACTCATTTGCACATTTGCAACAAAATTTCATCTTTTTCAACGGGGCTAAATCCCATTGAGAATTTGAGATGCATCGCAATGCGTTTCAATTGTGGATAAACGCTCGACGAAGACCTGTACATATCAGGTAAACTTTACGAACGATTTTTTCTTAGCTGGAAAACAAACAATTAATGGTTTCTCATGCCGTCATAAAAGTTCTAAAAACTAAAGTTTGACAAACTCGAAAGAAACTCATTCGAAAATCCATTTTTGATTGTAGATGGATCAATCAAGTTCAAGATGATCGGATCAATCAATCAACATTTTTCCAATTTTTAATGCTAGCATAGATATCATTTTAATGCACGACCTACCTGAAAATTCTGTTCGTCGGAGAAGAAAATGAAATTAGATGTAAGTTTGCATAAGACTAGGGCAGGCATCAAGCATGCAAACAAACTCATGCTCTAAAATATGCTTTAGACGAAAAATCATATTGAAAATTATTCCGTTTAATCATGCAACCACGTTAATTTTCTATAGTTTTGACTCCCAATCTTATCATTTGGAAATTTACGGCAATTCAAATGTTCATTTGATTTTGATGTAAGTTATTAAAACCAATGTAGAAAATTTTCATCGCACAGTGAAAAAGCTTCAAGTCTTACACGACGAGTGTTGAGTATTAATTAAGATAACTAACATGTCACCTGAAGCTTATAAGTGACAAATGTCTATAGAAGCTACCATAACTTGACAACACCAACAAGAAGAAAGATGTTCAATTTTAACAACGGAATTAAAATGAAAAGCGACGGACGATGGAGAGAAATAGAACACAAGAAAACAGAATCGGCAGTTGAATAACAGTCAGTTAAAAACTCGTCAGTTGGTCATAAGATTCTCAACACTTTGCATTATCCGAGTACAAAACTGTGGGATTCTACGCAGGTGCAACAGGGCCGGTGAGACTATCAACTTTAAATAAAACATGTATTTATCACTTCACAAACTACAACTAACATCGTAGAATTATTCAGCCTCCCCAAGGACAAAAACTCTCAACTTTCATCAGACAAAACTGTATTCAAAATCATAAAGGAAATACTAGGCACCAGCCAGTTCAAATTCACCCAAAAAAACACGTAATACACTCTCGAACTTTGCTAGTGAGTCGTTGATTCATTTCGATTCCGCAAACACGCAGGCAGTAACATCGTATGAATCATGCAGGTCTTTTTAGGCAGTAAGAAAATTCTGAAGATGTACAGTGCATTCAGACCTGAAATAATCGCAAAATCCTCCATCCAGAGCTGTCTATGGCTGAGCTCTTTCATTCGCTCCTCACGCGATAAACAACGGCAGTTTATTTTGCAGTGAATTTGCGCCCGATACCTGACGAGATATGAGCTCTGCCTGTACGATTGGCTCAATTTATAGGCCTTTCTTCAATCACCTCTTCTTGACGGCCGCTATATACACTTCCAGAGCGGCACCAGACGGACGGCCTGCCGATCGAACGACGCACACGCATTTCAATGGCTGAGCGGAATAGTGATTTACTTGCATTCGGACGATCGTACGAGAGCGGAAAATGAAATGCAGGTTACGGCACGGGTGAAATAGAGTGAGAGAGCAATCCAAATAATTTAAGTTGATTTATAATAATAATTATATCCTGTGTTTCGAAAATGAATATTTTTTCCGAACTCACGGGAAAATAGCAAATGAAAATCATCCTAATTCATAAGGCTCAAATACAGCAAAAATGTGGCATGATTAACATCAGTTTTGTGCTAATTTTGCTCTCTATATTTTGGGAAAATTTTTTAAACGAAATTACAATTTATTTGGAAATATTCAAATTTTTTAAGATAGTTAAAAATTCAAATTAAGAGCTCATATTTAATGAGAATGCACGATCGAGTACGTATCATAAAATGCATATATAAGAAAGAATCTTTTCAACAATTTTGTCACTAAAATGTAGTTTCGACTACATTTTGATTTAGATGAACAGATTTGCCACACACACAAATAAAAAAATAAAGAAATAAATTGTAGGCAACACAGTAAGTGAAATTCCTCGATTATAATTGTTCATCAACGCACCAAAATCTTTTTCACGAGTATACCAGAAAATACACAAAAATTGCAAGTCTCAAAAATAATTGCGAATCAAAATACACAAAAATTGCAAGTTGTTCAGGAAAACGTCAGCCACGCAAGCAGAAGCGAAAAAAACTCCGAGCTCCGTAAGTGATTTTCGGCCATGACGGGTCAGCATCAAATAAAAACCCACGCCATCAAACGATGATCACGCATCACAGAGTAAAAGATCTGGCGATCAAAAGCACGCTGCATGGTCAGAAAAAACGTGCAACTGAGCAGCGGAATACTCGCGTATTTTATTTTTTCGGCATAAACATGGCGAGCGAGCGCAGATGGAAGGGAACATGGTGCATTTACAATAGAAAAATTTTGCGTCACGGGATATAGTCGCAAAAAATATGGTGGAAAATCTCTGCTTTGAAATGAACCAACGAACCACGAACGACAAAAAATTACTACATGAATGATATTCTGATAAGCAAGATTAAAGTATAGCACACTAACAATCAACTATCCAGAGAACAAAACAATCATTTGATAGCAGTAACTTATTATCAAGGAATCAACTCCGGCATTATGGAAACATGGCAAAATACATGCACTGTAATACGACAAAATATCATTCCGTAAATACTAGGATCAGAAATAGCTTGGCAAGAACTAATCAGGAGCTTACCCGAGCGTTGGCAGCTCATTAAACACAAAACAAAGCCCACACAAGCTAGCAAAAAAAAATTAGAAATGAATCAATAGCGACGGTGTGTTGAGCTGCGCTACTTTAAAGTTGATCTTTGTAATGGGCAGCGGTTATCGTGGAACAGAGTGTGGCATCACATCCGGCACTCATACGTGACGAGCGTGTCACTCAGAAGCCAGATTAGAGTGAGAGGCGACATATACTCTTACCCGGCGCCGCGCCGCTTGTGCAGCTCATGGCCACGCCTTTTGCTCGTTGCCTACCGGTCCGTTGCAACCCCAGCTAGCAGCTCTCGCTCTCTTCAATTAAATTGTGGTATTATTTCCTCTCTAATTTAGCCGCAGATTCATGCACGCCGGTGCTGCAGTCCTATAGACCTACACTCTAAGAGTGGCAGTTACATTGTACTATAACAGCTCAACTATAGACGACCTGAACGTTTAACAGGACTGCGGGGATAAAAAAAAAAGATCAGAATCGTTGCCGTAGTTCTACAGTGCATTTCCTCAGAGTGGAGGTTTTTTCTCGCTTCACATCCTCTGAACGCTTTGGTCTAAAATGAACTTGCAGTTGCAAATGCATTTAGTGCAGTTGCAAAAAAAAAAAAAATAATAATAATTTAGTGGAAGACTCGAGCCGTGAAGGTGAATATACTTCATTCGCATACCAGTTACTCTTATTTCAGACAACTAGTCATTTGCTTAAATGCAGCTTGGATTTCACGTCTTTATCATTGTAAAAAACAACACATAAAATTAGAATCATCCATTACAGTCTTTAAAAATTATGAATAAGGGAGTCTTTAAAATCATTCTATTCGTCTTTACTTATCTACCAGAATCAAATTCTATGAGAACGACAATTATTTGCAAAAAAAAGTGTAGAATTTGTGCCACCTCGAGTAAAATATTTCTGATGCGTTCCCCCTGCAGTTTGACGTAGTAGCCAACAATAGGGAACACGAAGAGCATGGACACTAAATACTGAGAACTACAAGCGCTCAATAAGCGCGGTGAGCTTTCCGCGAACATACAAGCGACTCGCTCATGAATACCAAGCCGGGGGCCAGCAAACATTTCAGAACACCTCACAAATCTGAGACGCGTTAGGCTTCGAGCGCTGCAGCGAGTGCGTGAGTTACTGAGCTTCGTTACAAGCGCGTAACGCTGCAATGCTTGC
The DNA here is from genome assembly GCF_000764305.2 of Hyalella azteca. NCBI lineage: Eukaryota > Metazoa > Arthropoda > Malacostraca > Amphipoda > Hyalellidae > Hyalella > Hyalella azteca. Next base: position 173,880 of record NW_025938254.1, on the reverse strand, counting down.
TAATTCATACCAAGAACAGAAGTTTAATATCCTGTCTGCTCTGCAGGCTGCAGTGTACAAAGCGTTCGTTTTATATATGCAGAGACTAAACAATAAATTATACAAAGTGATCTAGTATTCATGCAAATAAACAAACTATGAATATCCCATGAAATTAAGCTGTAAAATTGACCAGTCGACTTTATAACAGAAAATGCGATATATCTTCTACGGATGAACATTTCCATGTAGGCTCAAAGAGCGATACCGATAAAAAAAGATATTGCTATCTATTCGGTCGGACTTTGAGAAGCGAACTATTTGGGGATCTTGCTATGGGAAACGCATGTGATTGAAACCATAATAAAATAGCTTAGCGAGAACAGTAAACAAGGTAAGAAAAGAATGGCTATCAAGTAATTCGGCTGGTTGATTCTCACTGTAATTACATTATGGAAATAATGTTCGTGTTTGTTACGACCAGAATCGACCGTTTGAAAGTGATTGAAGTGTCATTTGTTCGCATTAATTCGTATTTCTCAATCACTGCTGAGTTCCCAATTATACATATAATTCAATAATTCTATTTAAAATTTACAAGTGAGTATTACAAAATCAGATTAGAACAACAATCTATTTTGTAATCACAACTGAACCAAATCTTTCAAGCGCAGTATTGCAATCAAAACAGCTTTGTAAATGTGTCAACTCATCATCATGATCATGTGTGTATCACGTCTTCATCGAATATAATTTTTTAGGCTAAGATCGGTTTTTGATTATAATCAATAAGCGTACGGCAATCAAGCAATTTGATCAATGCTGTGAATATAGTGAGGCGTCGATGGATAACGAAGCTAAAATATACAAGAGATTACTTCTTAATTTTGTGAGCTATAATTTGGTTATACATGAAATCTTCAGGATGACACGAGACCTTTGAAAATAATTCGATAATTGTAGTCTACTTGAACTTGTTCACTATAAGGCAAATCAATATTGTAAGACTAAGTAAGCCATGCTACTAAATATTCCCATAAATGAAACATGGAAAAAATTGTATTTTAATAAAGTTGAGTCCGATGACGCCTGCAGAGGAAGTGATACAGAAAGAAGAAGTATAATTTTTTAGTTTGCAAGCAATATAAGTTTGCAAGCAAAACTAATAAATGATGCGAAAAGATTAGATTATACAGAAGATTCGAGTTAGATAAAACTAAAATTCCTGAAACGTGAACAGAAGTAACATAAGGGAATTTATCCTAGATTATTCTTGCTATTTTCATACAGGCATGCCTCACAAAACACTTCACTTATAAAAATTATTCGTGCGCTGCCGATTAATAACCTAATCGTAGAACTGTAATCTACATGGAACATCAAACACGGAACAATTGTTCACGCGTTGGAGGTAATCTGGTGCACTAATAACACCGACGCGCCAGTCACTCAGTAACTCCGCAGTTAATCTCAGTGTCAATAGCCATCCTGATAAGTCCATTAGTGATGTGCATGTGAACACGCGATCCGCCCGCTCATGCAGGCCGAGTATTAATGATAGTACGGCGCCTCACTTGAACACATGAAACGCTTCGTGATGACGACATCTTCCCTTCGATTGCCCCCAATGAGATCAGGGGCTGTACAATAAAAATTTCTGAACTAGACGTAGCGGCCGATTTCTCATCTGTGATTGGTGGGTTTAGCTCGGAAAACCGTCAGTGATTGGCTGGGTGGACTTACGAAGTCGTAACTTTTTTTGACAGTACAACCGTTGGTAGGGCCAGAACGTGTGGGACTGAGCGAGATTTTGGAAGTTACTCACCATTGCCAACTTCGTGGGTATGAGAAGTGAGGAAGTTGGTTTAAACTGAGTGGAAAAAAATAGAATGCCATACAAATCCCCTTACACGAGGTCCCATTCGTATTACTAAGAGCACCCTTCTCGCTTTGATACACATACACAGAAAAGGAAACGATATTCTTAACAACTATAATTCGAAAGCGATTTCCAACTAATATTAAAACAACACATTTATGTTCAAGTGAAAAATCGACTAGCGCGTAGAGAGGAGTTGTAGACAAGCGGCAATATCTGTGTATGCAGAAAACACGAAAAGTGAAACGAATTCGAACAGTTTCTCACAATTAGAATTCTTTTACGAACTTTCGACTGCAAGAATATTTAATGCAGAGAAGACTAATTATTTAGCCATCTTTTCATCAAGATTTGATAACATCGTCAAATTAACAAGAGAAAGTAAACTTTTTCAAAAATCAACGTGATAAATTCTGCTGCGACTTTTGAGATCAAAGCAATCAAAGCAATAAATGTTAATTAAAATTGGCACTGCATGCACGACTGGCATCAGAAGGAATATTGGCAAAACTTCGGGGCTTCGAGGCTCCAAGTTTAATAAGAAAAAAATCCCTCCCCAAAAAAAAAAACAGTTACGCGATCAACGATGACGAGAATAAAAAATTAATAATGAAGATCCTCAGGTGTAAACTTCTGGGAAATATATACCATTGATAAGGATTTTATCGATGGTAAAATACCAGTGATGTGAAACGATCTATGAAAGACAACCGTTTCAATACCGTCAGAAACGTACAAAATTTAGTCGTCAATAATTGAAATAACTCATAGTTTTGCCTGTCCAGTTCGGCAATACGAAAGTGTAACTAGTAACTGCGATGCATCCGCGATCATGTGTATTCTGCCAACAAAATATACTAGGAACGTGATCAGGAGAGATAATTAAACAATAAACAAACCAACATAAATTGTTCCTCAGGACCAAGTTCCAACAAAAGTTCATAATAATTACGACTAAAGCAGGACTAAACGCAACAATTAAATATATATATTAAATTAACTATATTAAATATGTACTCACCAAAGAAGGCTGAAGGCAGGAAGCAGATTAGAACGACGATACAGCTGTAGAACAGCGACATGGTTCAGCGTGCGAATGAGAAGCTAACTGGCCTCTGAAATGGACGTAGCAAGGTGCCTTGAACGAGGTCACGTTGATGTCTTGAGTGGACTCGGTCGATATCTTTGACGCTTTGCCGAGATTGGTGCCTTTTGAGAGGTCAATGCCTTTAGAGATGAGTCAGAAAAGACGATTTCCACTTGATGATTACTCGGCTTTCAGTCTAATAAATGTCACTTCAAGAATAATTGTCGTGTTTGATTCAAACATCGTTATTGAATCAAAGTTTCTGTGAAATTGTATTTTTATCTTCAGAGTCTTCGTTGTCAATAGAAATGTCCGCCTAAGATAATCAATCGACAAAATAATTCTTATTCTTTGACGAAGATTATTTCTGTTCACACCATGAGATTGTCAGGCGTTCTAAAGTAATTTATAGGAGGCAATTTTCATTTCTTTTTTCTGTATTTGATTTAGTCCAGTCTAAAATTCACTTAGAAAATGGAAGCAAAATTAATAGACGGAGTTTTTTAGATCGGAAAATGCGAGACAGCTCAGAAGTGAATGCACAGCTAGAATAAGATTTTCCACGAGACCATTGATTGGATTTAAAATGTTTGAAAAATTAACACTAAAAATATAAGTGGGGAAAAAATCCAGAAAAGTGAGAGCGCAGGACTCTAAAATGACACAAATCGTCTGTGATGGTCACATTTTCACATTACTTTTTCGCTTATTACTAATTCACTTTGCTTACACAGGTCACTGTTAAAAATAACAAAATAACTTCCACGATAGTTTGAAATTAAGTTGATGTTGTGCTGAATATCGTCAGCTAATATGCTCAAAATATTTCTCAAGTCATACCGTTGTTTATACTTTTTTTCCCTAATGTCAATCTGAAGTAATCAACCTGAAAAAAATGTAGAAGCTGTAACAGTGCAATATAAAGCAACGAAGCAAAAATTACATAAAATAAATAAGTTGGGACTTATTTTAAACCTTATAAGTTATTAAACCTACAACTAACGGTAAAAAACATTTCTCAAACTCGATACCATATGGCAAAAATTATAAGTAGGTATTCAGTTCATAGGCTTCGTCACGACTTCAAAGTGCAAATAAAATGAACTGTAACTAATAAAAAGATCGAGTTGAGCGAGTCTTTTTTTTACCTCGTGGTCAAGTCAGGTAATGGTTTACAGTGTTCCATTTCTGCTCTGCGGATCGAATATCACGGATTGTCCGCTTCGTAGGATTTCGTATCGCGGATTGTCGACTCTATTCCCAACTCAACGGCAATTTCGCCGATTAATTGAGGTTTTTTCTTTGGTTTTCCCTCATAGTATAATTAAACTTCGACACTATATGTCCATAAATTTTTAAAATAGATTACAAATGAAGTTTTTGAAGGAAAGATACTTTATAAATGACCAAAAGCGAACATTTATATGAAATTTTATCTATCAATTCAGAAAATGAATTATGTGTTGAATCTGAATGAAAGATTTTATCGTGCGTTGAAAGACTTTATCCTGGAATTAATCTAAAAAATAACAATTGCGTTTCATATAGAACTTAGATTATCATGGTTTCGATCGAATCCATGAGAAGGTTAATGTGAACGTTAACGTGAACGTTAGTGTGAACGCAATGCTTCTTGCGAGGTTTTAACAATGTTAATAGAACGCTATCATTTAAACTTTAATAAAACCAATGTATATCCGGACACAAGTTGACCATTCGAAACAATAGCAATAGTGTGAAATTTTCAACTATTATACTGTTTCTCTTAATTAAATGTTTCTTGCTTAAATGTTTCTCTCTCAGTGATCATGAAACAGTTTAACGAAATGAAGCGGTGTCGTATTAGTTTAAAAGAGTGCGAAGGGTTTATCAGCACTCAAATACTTAATAATTAATAACCCCTATATGACATATAAATACAAAGTATCGTTATCATTACTTCGTAGATATTTTAATATCGTTAGAATATCACGCATATTCAGTCGAGATATTCTTGAATTTAAATTTAAAAGGAACTGTAAAAATGCTAGTAAATCTCATAGCGAAATTAAAAACAAAGATTTAATCAATTTGGCGACTAATTTCGTGCTATCGCAATGACCTTTAACACACCAACACAATGAAGAACATATTCGGAAATTATACGTTTTTTGAATGCCTTCCTGAAACAAATTGGATTTCCAGATTTCCAGTCATCCCAGATACCAATAAAATTGTATAATTGTTGTATTTTCTTCGAACTCTAAGGGGATTTGCACAAAAGATTTGGTTAATACTTAGTATAAAATAAGCTGTCAGAGAGATTTGGTAAAATCTATCCAAGCGATAGTGCAGAGACAGAGACCATTTATGAGTCGATCATTAATTTTATTTTGATCAAAAATTTATCACAAGCCGAATGAATACGGAAGTAACTTCCAATCAAAATCAATCTGCGACGAACATTTGAAATCTGCCACTTGACAACTCCATCATCATCATGTAATCAATTGAATATATTTTTTCGCATACTATAAATTATAACCCTAGGCACGCTGGTAGATTGCAATTAATATAAATTAAAATCAAAGGATGAATTTGGCGCAGAGTTATTGGATATCAACGAATGGGATCTACACGCTGACATTTGGCAACAAGGGTAACGTGACTTCATCGGAAATGTGAACGCAGGACTTGGTCGGGCCACAGCTGCTTTGTCGGTCGTCATGTCAGGCATCTGTGAAGAAAAAATTAAACACATAATTAGTTAAAGCTTTCGTTGACAAAAGAACGAAGTATGATTAGTTGTCATTAAAAGTAATAAAATTCAACGATAAAATAGGTTATCTAGTTTAAATTCAGTTGAAAAGTTTAAAAAAGGGGACCTTACTAATTTACCATTTGTCGTGCCATTCTTTGATACTTTCCACTGGAATATGAGCTTGATTTACGGGCACCAATTGATCACCTGAAGAGAGCTAGAATTAAAAAATCCATAATTTGAAGCAAAATACATTACATAAAATTAGTGCAAGAAGGATAAACCCTTCAATATTTTTCATTAATTAAGAAAATTCAATACATGTAACCGTGAGAAGCACCGGTTTTAAACAAATTAGGCTTCCATCAAAGGAAATTACCATTTTTACGAGAGCCTTGATGATGACATGAGAGGAGACTGTACAAAGCAACGACATCAATGGATGTTTACTCTAAAAAGCGTCCTCACAATATGCGGCAGCGGCGCTCGTCTCGAGCACCGACAACAATGGGAGTAAATGTCCAGCGTTAGGAGAATTTTCAGGCGCATTAAGGCGTCATTGTTGCTTTTCCTGAAGAGCATCAGCGCGCTTCCGGCCGGCATAATGTGGCTCGCAAAGCGCCGTCTCCCAGACCATAGACGAGGGAGGCGCGTGTACTGGGCCGCCCTGCCTCTCCTCAAATAATTGTCAGAGAAATGCGGACGAGTTTCTGCTCGTATGACGAGATGCATCTAACTAATGAGGGTGGCTCAGCGCGTACCGCAATATTGCGGCCTCACATCGGGCCACTAATGCGGCCGCCGTGTGCCGCCGCCGAATTTGGCTGCCGGGAATACTGAAGTGTTCTCACTACAATGCAAGCTCTTCATTGCTGAGACAACGGAGCAACAAAGCTTCGCCGTGAATGATTGCCGGTAATAAGTAAACTAATAATGACGAAAAAATAAAATTATAATGGAACTTAGGATGAACCGTGCATAATTTCAAAAATATGTTCACTTAAAAATTGCAAGAGAGACCGAAATGAACTCAACAGCAAGTGTACAAAAGAGAATGACAAGCGGGTTTCAGAAGAGACAGCTCCACGTGGACACCGCCAAACAACGTACAGCCGCGTAAGGTAACTAAGGTCTTGTAAGTAGGATATACAATTTTTGAAAGCTCCTAAAAGTACTAAAGCTTGGAAAAAAGGCCGAGTTGAGGCTAAAAGTGCCCATCAGGGCGGCGAGAGGCCTCTGGCTGCGAGCCGTAAGCCCCCAAGCGGTCATTAGCCCAACAGGAGCGAAGGAACCGAAGGTTGAACAGGAACAAGAACAAAAGAGCGCGAGCTTCGCATTGCGTGTCTAACAAAGAAAGAGGAGTAGACTGCATTCTCTGCTTGTGTCAGGGAACAGACCAGCGGCCCTGCAACGAGGATATATGATCCAGTACAATGTGCGTAAGTTATTACAAAGAAAAAACACTTTCTCGTGATATTTGTTACCGGTACGCGGGTGGAAACTCAAGTAACTTATAAACGGAAAATAAAGTACTTCTCTTTTCAAGGATACTGAACCGACTTTTGATAAACAATGTTTGTACAGTGTGACGATTTAGAAAAAGAGATTAATTTAATTGAACGTCAGACTAATGCATCTTTCAAAAATGACAAACTTCCTATTTATAAATACTGCATGTAAACCTAATGGGAGTCAATTTTTGTTTTTAATTAGATAGACAAAACCACAGCGTAGTTCAGAGGCTCTTCAGAATGAGAACAGCAAAAGTTAAATATACAATCAACTAAAATAATAGACATCACAGCTTCAAAGTTGACGAAATATTCGTCTAATGCTGTAGAAAAAATCCTTTTCACTGAGTGCTGAAGAAGAATCGCGATAATATCTCTCGAAATCTCGAGAATATTTCCGAGTAACACAACTTCCTTCGAATATTAATAGCCATCAGAAATGCACGTCGAATTTAATTTTCGGTCAGTGGTTCGAACATATCTGCACAAATTATTTCGAAGAATGAGTTCGAAATCAAATGAACGCTTCATCACCTGGCTGAGAGAAATATTGAATCAACAAGAGTCTCTCGTAATGAGATCCAGAGTATGGTTATATAAGGCGATCCCCTCTGCTGAGCGATATCTTCATCAACTATTTAATCTACGGAATTAATTAACATCTTCACGCGAGTCGAGCAGCAGAAAAATAGTGCATGGAAAAGTCTGTAGAGTGAGTAGCTCGTTCGCAGGCAAATTAGGCTAATGGGGAGAGTTTTAAAAAGAATGGAGAGATGCAAATTATCGGATCGCTGGTCTTTGCAGCAGTTAATTAGCACGCAATGGAAAAGACGTTTCGCGGTTGCGCGTTCAAGCAGAAGTTCAGCAGTAATGCGATGCTCGGGAAAACATTGCAGCAAACAATTGATGTTGAGCCTTGGAGCTTGAGTACTGCACAGGTAAAGTTTTGTTACATGTGCAAGTTGGCATAAAGTTAATTTTTTGTTGCTTATCCAAATTATAATTCTAAAGCCGTATTCAAATTGATATGAAGAAATAAATGCCAACTTTATATCCACATTTCGCCTTTAAAAAATATAACCAAGTACTCACAGCAGTGAGTGACAAAGAGAGCATTTTCTCGTCGACGAAAACGTGAAGTCACGGACGGACAGACAGACAGACGGAGACTTGACGAGCATAATAGCACCTTTTTTTCTGTAAATGAGGAAATGCGCTAAAAATAGACAAAATAATAATTTCCAAATTTCGAGTTTACAGCAAATTTAGACTAAACAAATTTCTGCATTCGAGAGCAAAGGTTAAGACGACGCAAGGGTTAGTCCCTGCAACGTGATATCCAGACTATTCCCACAAAGAGCCGTAGAGCTCGGGAGCTTCCGCCGTTGTTTCGTCGCTTTCATCATGCTTATATTGCTGGCCGTCGAGCAGAGCGTTCCAACAATGGTCGTGCGCGTCTTGATCTTCTTTTGAAGCTCAACAGACGCCCATTCACTCGCCCACGGTTGCGTTCTTAAGTGTCGGGTGGAACTAAACGCTTGCTCGAGCTCCTCTAGCTCAACCTTCAATCAATTAGCTTGAATCTAACGAGCATACTTTGAAAAGGCAATTCCAACAGAACCGATTTTACTTTTTTGAAAATTTTCGACATTAACCAACGGTGGAACCAATGTTGTTAATTTGGTTTTGATTTAGCGGAAACCTTCATTATAATTATAAATGTCAAGGATGGGTGAAAAATAGAACCAGCATATACGTAACGTCTCAGTTCGTAATTTCGTCCTCAATCACGACTGTTGAATTTTTCACAAGAATCCTTCTTTCTGAATATCATCAGATTAAGATACATATTTTCGATCTTATTGCCAGAGGGCGTGTAAACCAAGGTATTCAGCGTGATCTCAACGATCAGTTTAGCTCAACACGATCTCGATCATGTTCATGGGAGCCGATTGAGAGCCGCGTTTTCGGCCTTTTTCCCCCATAACAATTTTTCAGGAGAATTCTTGAAGCGGCACATCAAAGAGAGGTGCAGCAAGTGCTGGTGATACAATTCTTCTCCGATGCCTATATTCGAGGCACATTCGAGTGAGTGAATGCACTCGCTATATGCTCGTTTGAAGATGTCGTACTAAATCGCATTGTGCCAGACGGTCTTCTTCCTCAATTGGATTCTGCAATATTTGCTTGCGGCCCCACAGAAGAACGATATTCAACTACGTAATCTCAAACTACGAAAATTGTTATTTATCAAACGCAGTTATATGATATGCGTCATAACTTCCACTTTAGAAAGAATTGAGAGCATAAGATCAAATAATCTTACATTAAATGCCGCGTAATTCCCCTGTAACATGGCAATTGTCGCATCTTATACCGAGAATATTTCTTTGCAAGTGCGGACAATTTTTTATCATCGATATGAAAATTTATTTTAGTTAGTTATTAGACGATTGCTCTCTAATATGTTCAATAATCAGAAATGGAAAAGTCATATTGGCAAATGTCATCAACGGCAAATGTCATACTATGAAATTTTCCACAATTGATTTAAAACGGAATTTTCAAAATCCCTCTCACTGTCCAACTATCCACGAGTTTCATGACAGCAGGAAGACCTATCCGAAACTCCTGAAACTTGATCGAACAATAAAATTTCAAATTGTCCAAAATCAAAACTATTACTAGCTACTTGCAACCGTCTTTCAGTTATGCATAGACCCTAAAGAATGCAATACTCGCATCGTATACCACACAGTATACCCATGAGTGGTGCAGTGAATTAATCTCACATCGAATACCCCATCATTCTAGTAACAATCAGCAATCACATAATATATATGTAAACACGCATCGAATAACCAATTTTCGAGTGACAATCAGTTATCATATACCATAGTAATATACGTAGAGTGGTGCTGCAACCGCAGATACTGCAATAACCCTCATGGCACAGCAGCAAAAGTACTGCAACGCTCAGTGCATCACGCTCCAAAAGTTCGAGTCAAAGTTTCGAGAAAACTCGAATAAAATCCCAAGTTAAATGGGACCAACGCGAGTGATGCGCGCCACTGCGCAAATTTATTTAATAATGTAATGGGTTGCAGTCGCACCGGAAATGATGGAGATAATCTGTAAAGGCTTTAGGAGACCGACCAGAGTTTTATACTCTTTCAACAACTTCTCTAATTCAGCTGATGGAGAACAAAATCACTGGGTTTGCAATGTATTGCAGAGATGGTTTAGAAGAAACATGCGGAATTTTCAGTCAGAAAAATGAGCAAAAGTATTTTGGCGTTTTGTGCCGGCCTGTAGCTTATCGAAATCTGCTAATGAAGTCCAAGTTTAAAAACAGGGACAAAAACTGTTGAACGTGCAAGAGTTTAAACAAACAGAAGTCCCATCTGTATGCAAAGATTTACGGAAAAAATTATAATCAATACCATTAATATAATACATGATACTACGATTGCTTAGATTCTACATACGCAGTTTAACAACACGAAACTTTTGCAGTAGAATATTCAATTCGGAAGATTGTGTGATCAAAATTACGATGGCATGCAAGGGTTAAATTAGACAGGGGTTAAATTTTCGTTTGGTGAAAAGGTTAAGGAACATCGCAAAACAAGTTCCAATGAAGAACGTCTTCATCTAATCAATTAATAACGCAATTGGAAAACTGCAGCAGCTGCAGAACTTGCACACCGCAAGTTCGCAAAACTTTGAACAATTGAGTGTGCGACTGAAGTCGACTTGTGTGTGTGAGCGGAAGGCAGGCAATCTAAGTTGTCTTCACATCAGTCGCTGGTGATGGCCGGTGTCGTAGAGCCTGCTGTCTGTGCCTTGCTTAGAGAGCGTCACTAACGCACTTCTATAATGACATTCCAACTAATCAAACTCTGGAGGCCAGGCTCCGCCACTGACAAACGTAAACTACACCACCGCTCCTTGCAGTGCCGAGTGCTACTCAGCAGCAGGTCCATTTGGTGACAGTTTTCCGGCCGTGAATGAGTGTCGCCAGGGATGAGGAACTTGACAAATTCCTCTTCTGCTTGATGAGCTTCGGGCTTCGCCATACGCAAGCAACCAAAGCTCCAATTCACGAGTTTTATTCGGGTTTAATTATACATTTATGTCAGTGCAATTGAAAGCCAATGAATTTTAGGACAGCTTACAATCATCCGTTAGACGCCGTAATTGGTAATTCATGCGGTAATAAAATTTTGAAGAAATGCAGTAACATAAACACGAAGTATGAATAATGAGTATCGGTGGAAGACTATTTATTTGGAAGACCATTTTAATTGTATGAACTGAAGTAAAAATAGAGATGCTTGCCACTGTTGAACACATTAAGTCTGTTTAATATTAATCCTAACAAAACATAACATTAAATTGTTATAATAAAACATGGTTAATATATGACCCTGAAATTCTTATATATCTAAAGTATAAAGTAAATATCGGATAATGTTAAAAGCAAACACAGAATAAATCCGACAAATGGGCAAATTATAATTTCGGGTTGTATGTTTTAGCAACTGTTATCGCTCTTATTTAAGCAATTAGGAAAAAAACAGTAACGCCATGGAGCAGACGAGGGTCTGGAGAGCTCTGCACCAGAATATTGTCATGCGAGCGCCTCTGAGCCGTCGGCTAACGAGCACACCGAGAGCACTCGTGAGGCACGAGCGCTCTTGAGACCTGCTCGCTATCTCCCACGAGAACAAGAAAAGAGGGCGCGTTTTCCCTGCATGTAAAATGAATTCAAAGAGGGAGTTTGGTAGTGAAGTGACATAGATTTGTTGTGAGGGTCGAGGTAATTTGCTAGGAGTCTAAAGTGATGCAACCCGGCCACGTCGCGAGATGCAGTGACATCCAGTCGGTTATGATATGCAATTTGCTCAAACGACAAATGAAAAATTTAAGCCCAATATTTTTTAAAAGTGTTTCAATAATTTAAGTGCATTCGTTGTTCTTCAAGCACAACGGCGGTTAAAAACGATGTTAAGGTTACAAATATATTTAGTTTTGTACCTCATAATGATGATCTAAGGAACTTCTTCTACTCAGTGACATTTTAATCAAAATTATCCAAAAGTTCAATGGATGGTTTAACATCCTCAGGCCAGTGTGAAGTCCGAGTTGTGACTCAACACAGATTAGAAATAAGTTAATTCAAATCATTCAAAACCGTACGGTCATAAAGAGGCACATTATAGTATCTTCAATATACAACTTATAAAATTAGTTAAACTTCAATTTATTCCAAATATCAAGAAAAAGCTTCTTTATAACAATAAATATTTTCTTTGTTGAAGCATGACATTGCCAATAACTGACATATTAGCTAATAATAAAATATACAAGTGTCAATAGCATTTGCCAACGTTTTTGCTGAAATGGTTCTTTTATTTATGGTCACTCCATTTTTTAAAGAAAGATACAAAAAAGCTTTCTGTACACAGGAGGCATGAAAGGAAATTAGCACGATTCTTCGTCTTCAGAATTAAATTGATAATCAATACGCCGAAAATTATTAACAAGACTAATATATTGCTCAAGTTAACAGTAGAATATTTACATAAAACACAGAAAGGTTTCTGAGGAGCACAAGGAATGTAAGTCAGGAGCTCAAAAAAAATCAGGAAAGTACATGAGAAGAACAAAAGAACATCAGGTTAGCACAAACACAGGCAACGAGAATCAGTATAAAAGAACCTGAAAGCAGAAACTAAAATTCCCCAATGAGCACATCAGAAGCACTGAGAAGAACAAAGGGGGCCACTACGAAGCTAGAAGCAAGTCCCGGATGATCACAAAGGGACCCAAAGAGAAGCCCTAGTTGCAGCGCGCTACGCTGCAAGAAGAAATCTGGTAGAGCGAGTCCCTCAAACAGACTGTGAGCGTCGTAGCAGGCAAGTCCAGGGTGATATCATGCGCCATTATTAAGCAAGTTTGAGAGAATTTTTAAGATCTAAACAGAGCGAGGCCGTTTATTAATGAAACGGTCTTCCGCCGCAGTCATTCTTCACAACACACTTGCCAGATACCACACGAATATCATGCTCGATCTCAACTCTGAAACTTTGACCAAAGTCTCAACTTGAAGTGCAATGATGCCGAAACAAACTTGGGGGAACTTCTCCTTCGGCCAGGCAACTTCAGAATTGCCGACTAATTTTCCCTGCGACGATTAGAGTCGGCGGAGCATCGCAGACGAGCGCACAGCGGCCCCTTGTAGATGCTGTAGGGCGCCAGACGCTAATAACGACGCCTTAACGGAAGCCTCTTCCCGGTGCTTACAACGGATCTATTTCGTGAGAAAAAGCTAATTTGCTCAAAATACAAAATTATGAGACTAGTTATGAGTATATGGGTATAACAATGAGTAAAATTATGAGTATATAAACTATATACTTTCAGTAAGTATATAGTTGATAAGACAGAAAGTATTTGAAAGTCATTTACCTTCATCATATTTAACTAAGAAGAATCAATCATCATTGAACCGAAAAATTAATATACTGTACTTTACATGTAAACGACAAAATAGAGCTGTTATTTGAGGCTATTCTTGATTGCAAGAGTCAATTTGCTTTTATATTGGTTGTTAATACTTAGAAAATATAATTTTATAATATTATTGGTATAAATAAATCAACATTAGCGTATGCAAAACAGAAGCTTACGTTTTAATTCTTATCATAGCCTTTGTATGTGTTTTTCTGTTATACTTCTGTACTTCTCATATATTTATACTTTTGTGCTCAAAACTGCAATCTAAGAGACAAGTAAACTATTACAGCGTCCAAGGCCATGCACTGTATGGTTACCAGTCAAGTAAGTAGCACGGGAACAATAGCGCACCACAGCGTACCACACCACTAGACTGACAGCAGAACATAACAAGGGACCGACAGGCTGCAAGTAGAACAAGAGAGGAAACACAGAAGAGGCCCAGCGGGAGCTTCAGCAGAGTGATGCTTTGCATTGTAGATAGCGAGAGTTATTTATGGTTTGTCCTAACAAAATTGGCCTCATACAATCAATTCTCAGCGAGGTAGCGCTCCCGCCCCCTCGAAGCAATCTTAGCCAGCGGGCCGAGACTGATTGAGCGAAGCTTGAATCATTTCGGCCTCCAATGCGATGCCGAAGGCACACCCATGAAGCGCTTCACTTTTGCTACTTCGTCAGACATATAAATCACTCGCTCGCGTACTTTAAGCAGTTCTTTGATTTTCTCGAATGTTTAAAGTTTCGTTGAAATTAAATGCGATGCGATTACCTCGACTTCCCAGCAAAGCATAGATTGAACTAGTCAAAGCATGGCCTGAGCAAGATACAGCGAATAAAACGAACGAATAACAGTGCTGATACATGGAGAATTTTGGCTTGACGCAATTCCATAGCAAGTTGAAGAAAGGCCATAAGCAAGTTCGAGTAAACATTTCCATTTCAAGCACAGACTTGAAATGGAAATGTTGCGAAATCCAAGCTCAGACTTACAATAAAGTTAAGTAGCACCCGCTTTTTTGAGGCTGTATTTAATTAGAATTTTCAAACATATTAACGAGGAAACACGTCTTGTGGGAAATCATTGCTAAAACGACTTAGTTGGACATTATCGATTAGAAAGTAGTTGTTTCAGCTTATTTACAGACTCTTCTATGAAATCAAGTTACGGTCAATAGAATCAAGAGGATTATAGCTCGGGCAATTGCAACTGTCATCAACACTGACTTATTAATTCGTTGAAATAGTCCACGAAGAATACCTCACAAGAGACATGGGAGCCAGGAAGATAATCGATAGGTCATGTGGACTTGTATCTCAGGGAAACAGATGTTGTCAGCAAACCTGATGGACTGCAATCGAGTAGAAGAGCGTCCCTGCGAAGAAACCTCAGCTTTTCAAACCTGTCTTCCCTTCATTCAAAAAGTATCAAGTTGCGTACAGCAAAATTTCTATACAGGATCGGAAAAGAGGAGCTCACGTGTTTTGAAATTCTCAAATTCACATTGAAATATTCACGCCCGAAGAACTCCTCAACGAGGACATCCTACAACTCCATTGCAAATGAAAAATCAAAGCTGAATATCTCTTTGTGCGTATTAGCTACACTCGAAGAGTTCAACAGGCTCGAGCGATCGACCGTGAACTCGACACAGAGGTGTGAACCCTGCGTGAATCATCCCATGGTCTCATACAGCACTAACTATAAGTCTTCAATAATGAGGAGTGAGCTCTAACTCTTAAACTCAAGAAGCGCTTTCATTAAAATGCAACAAGAAGGCTTCATGGTCACGTTCACGTGATCGCTTAAGGTTTAAAAATATCGAACTACATGATTTGGCAACTATACAATCTTAACCAGTTAAGGTATATTTGAACCTATGCCGTCCAACAAAGGATTGGAAACATTTTAGCTGATACAATGGTTGCCAACTTTGGCAATTAAGTACCATTTACAGTTCCCGTACATTCGCAGCGTACCATCACATACATATATGAAGCCTCATGTGCTAAAATTTAGCGATTCAAGTATAAGTGTTCTAGTACTGTGTTAATTTACCATTTAGCTGCATGTGTGTTGCGTACGACAATATTTGTAACTCGTAGCTTTATTTTCTACTGTAACACAGCAAACATTTTGTTTAAAGAAATAAGATCTAATATGAAGTTTAAATGGTGATTACATTCGATTCAAAAGATAAAATTTATCCGCAATATTGTAAAGAAAACTACATCAGTGGCTCTTCCTTCCCGCGCGTCCATATAAATAGAACAGTAGCTTACTAATTACACGCTTAAGTTGATGTATCGCTGAATCGTGAGCAGAATTCTTCATTGTGTGATCTGGTCAACTCGCGAGATATCATAACGTTATAAACTGAGTAGCTATACCAGGTCTCAAGCAACTGTAGAGTTAGAGTGACGAATCTTGATCATAGATGCTTTTATGATACTAAGTTACACTATTTGTCTTGAAATTAAAAATTTAAGGAAGTGTCTTCTAGATGTTAATAGTAAACAATTTAAACAAGGACAGACTTCATCAAAGAGACTGGAAACAATGAGAGTGTCTGAATGCTTAGACATCAAAAGAAGCATCAGAAAGTTAACATTAAAAGCTTTCGAATTAAAGGCAGTGTTGTGAGTTCCAGAATATTCGTTACGAAGTTAGAAACATTAATTTATTTAATTATAATGCGCGCAGAAATTAATCGGTATTTAAAATAATCTTATGAGAAACAAAAACTAATTTACTTACAAACCAGAATTAAATTTAGAACATAAGTAAGTATGAAGTAAATAAGTATAATTTTCTCTTTCTCGGCTCTAGAATCTCCAACAATTTGTAAAACATTTTTTCGTGCAGAACGGAACGTCTGTAAATACTTTGTTATCAAAAATTGATCTATTACTATTTGTGAAGAATGAAAGAAATTCCCCCCGTGGTCTAAGTTCCCTGTTAAAATAAAATTTACAGTTTTTTTCGACTGGAAATTTTCCTAGAATCTTCATATATTACCGATATCTTGAAAATTAAACATACTTGGAAATTGACCGAATTGTTAATTTTTGACGTTTACATATATTAAAAGTTCTAGGCAACGAATTAAAGAAGAGGTACAAGCTGGTAATCCGTGTAGATATGTTTAAACGTGTACGCATATCAAGTGAAATCCAAGTCACTTAATTAATTAACATCTTTCTACATGAGAACTTAATATTGAATTTCGAATAACTTTACAGGATCTTGTTTGTCACATATTAGGACCCACTGATATAATTAGGACGATTTTATGTCACTTCCCATTGATTCACACGGTCCTTACATTTATTCAAATGGATCTTACATTCACTTCAATGGTCTTTACAGTCAATTGAATGATCCGTAGATTCATTCAAATGGTCTTTACGTACATTTCAGTTCCTTTCAGTTTATGAGGGCTGTCGCGCGGCGAGACGTGCACGCCTCCGCCTCTGTGCTCCAATTTAGGCGAGTGCGCCTGCAAATCATAAGTTCTACGCACGATTCCTTCCCAGAACAAGCATACTCATTGTATTCATCGCTTCCCAAAACAATGTCTCGTGCAGACACATTGTAAAATTTTCAGAAATTATAGTCGTTTAATTACTAGTCTAACAAACAAAACAGAAATGGTTAAAAGAAAAATTCAATTACGGAATGCCCCAACAATAAATTGAAGAAAAAATTTTACTCCAAAAAAATTAAGGACCTGTTAATGAGAGATGATGTAACCTAAATGTTTTAAATTAAACTATGAATCCTTCAGCAAATGTAATTGAGTTCAAACTGAAGTTTAAACTTTGCAAGAACAGCAAAATACAGACGAGAGAGAAAAATCGGCCAAAAACAGAAGCTGTCATAGAGGAGTTTGGTGCCGGTCAAACAGCAACAGAAGACAGCTGTGATGATACAGAGAATAAACAGATCTTTTTATATGATTTTAATCGGACTCGAGCGACTGTTACCTCATAATTTTGAGTCCGATTTAAATTTTGAGTCCGACATAATGTTACATAATTTTGAGTCCAACATAATAGAATAGAATAGAAGTGTCGGCGTTGAAGAAATAGGCCCATGGCCTGTTGCCGATTCTTGCATTTTTTTATCTATTTTATGTTATTTATAATCCAGCCTCATCCACGATAAGGCAGAAAGGCCACAATCTAAAATACGACTTATTCTCCAAGCAATGAGTTCTAGTGACGATATAAGACACGTCTGTCAAGGATGCTGTTCATACATTTTATTGACTTCTCTATAAACTTGATCAATAATCAAAATCATGAAGATCTCGTAGTAATAAGCTCTAACTCACAATTGGCTAAAAAAAAGCATGTATGTAAAAATACATATTAAATAAATATATATAGACATATAAATGCCTATATAACGACCGTGTGTAAGTCAACACGGATTATTATACTTATAGTCATAGAGTGAGTTAAACATTCGTTGCAACGGCTCACAACGTTGGATAACATAGTTTGCACAGTGCAATAGCGTGTACATCAGCGTTTCCTGACTGTCGCCGCTTGTATTTCTTCATTTGCTGGCTCAGCAGTTCAAATCGTGATCGACTTTTTCGCAGCCCAATCAGATCCTTTAGGCCCGAAATATATGCTTTGAAATTTACGCGACTATAATTTCCACGATTGTAATTTGTATCGGCAATTTATGCTAACGAGTTGCTATAGCCTTTGCCATTGGCCTGCGCTACCAATTGCTTTACTCTCCTTTAATGGCTCAGCTTTATTAGTTCGTTACAGCGATGAAGCGACGCTCGTATTGAGATCAGTCAGTAACGCTGCTTCAACTCAACGATTTTTTGCAGTAGAATTGACATATTCTCCTGAAAATACCGCATAATGATCATGCATAGCCCGCCGAACGTTGTGCACACTTGTTCGTTTAGCTCGCAAAATTTGCAAATCATCATGGGCCAATTCGACTCCGTAACCAGCAGTAAATATTGTGCATGAGATTGCAGACAATTATTTTTCTTTGCAATCATGCTAGCGACGACGGAATTAAAGTTAACTTTCACAAATATTTCAACATAAATTAACGTTAAACTTCGTTTATGTGAAAGTGATTCCAACATCAAACGGAACTACAACAAAGAATCCCAATAGAACACAATCCAAGGAATACTTTGATGCTACAGAAGACATTGGCAACGGTTGCGGATCAACAGTATTGAACTGTGAATTGAACACTGAACAGGTATCACATGAACATTGTTTGGAGCGCGACAGTTTTAAGCAAATCAGAATGTTTACAAATCTTCAAACGGCATTCAATGAAAGAACAACAAGTAAGAACAATGAGTTTTACTGCCAAAAACCGAGTGATGGATACAAAAGAAGTCCTCGAATTGTGCATATAAATCCCATTCAAATTAAGCAAATTGAGAGGATGATAACCGGCACCGAGGTGATCTATTGTATACATTTCTAGTGTGCATCAAATAAATGTGAAAGAGTAGCTGATATTTTAGTCTCCAAGCCAGAACTGACATACAAATTTATACATACCAACATCCTAAACTGACTGGAATTGAATTAGATTACATTTGACCTAAGACAGCGCAAAAGTTGTGTCATAAAATAGTGAGGGCTTACATCACCTAATGAAATTCAATATGGATGCGCAGATTTTCTTGAACATCGATTTTGCCGAATATTGAGATTTATGTTCTTGAACAAGAGCTTTCTACAAGGAAGCTTTCATCTCCTATGCCAATTCGAGAATCAGAGAGCTACCGGAAATTGAAGCGCAACCCCTATACACTGACGATGAAAAATAGAGGGGGACACCCTGCTGAGACTTTATGCAGGTATCTAAACAAATATCATATGGGAAGTTGTTGCGGAAGAGTTACGCAACTTACTTTAAATATACAAAGCGGTTACCTGAAACTAGTGAATACATCTACAGCTCATAACTATGACAGGACATATTCACACATCAGCATCATTGTAGTTTATTGCCAGAAGACAATTTTATTCGAACAAAAATAAAAACTGATCATGAGCCCTCCGTGATGTCAAAACAATAAATGCGAAACAGATAAAAAATACAGTCCTTGGCTCTTGCAAAAATAAATCAGGCTCAAATACGGCCGACAGTTAAAGTCAAAAGTAAACCTTGACGTCAGTTAAATATTACAAATATTTTCAACGAATAACCCAGCATCTTAGCATATTAATTCAACGAGACTCCTCTGGGTAATGTAACATTTTGATAACGCTTGCTGGTGGAAGAGTAGAGGCAATGTCGACATTTGCCGAACCCCTACCGAAAAAGTCAGCCTGGGGTCGAATCACTTGGTGGTTGAATTTTCGAATAAAAGTTCTCGAGGTTCGCAGCAGGTACCAAAGAAATCAACTTGAAGTAACGGAACTTGGTGGTGGAAGATTCGGGACAAGTTCCCGACGTTCGCCATAAAAAATGTCAAACACTAATATCGTGAAGAATCGATGACATTTTCCGAGAAGCAGAAGCAGTATAAAATGGTTTATCACAATATTATTGAACTTTGATATTGCTCCAGATTATAGACCAAAAATTGAATGGAGCTAGTATTCAATCTGACCGCACTGGTAAATGTTTTAGCATAGTGCTCAGTATTTTACGCGATGGGCGCCAAAAGCCTACAGAGAAGGCGTTGGCGAAAAAAATACAACTCATAGCTGTGAGTGACAGCTAGAGAGCGCATTTTCTCGTCGACGAAAACGTGAAGTCACGGACGGACAGACGGACATGACGCGCATAATAGCGCCTTTTTTCCATAAATGAGAAAATGCGCTAAGAAGCAGCATGGTTGCCCTAATGAGAATTAAACTTTACTAATTGAAGGAATGTCAAATGTTCTGAGCTATATACTTCTGTTTCAATATGGAAATTTCTGCCAAGGTCTTCGAATTGGTGCACAAACACGACAATTATAACCAAGATTCTGTTAACTTGACTCCTCTAATGTAATTCATGCGAGAGCACTTTCGCACATTACAATGAATGTTTATTAATACCACAATGTAAACATCATGTTCATTTTAGATTCTGTAATGAATTCGCATCACGTTTAATTTGGCTGAAAGTGAAGGAGAAATTTATTCCGAGTTTCTCTTAACATTTTCGTCATCACACTACGTAAACAATGATACCCGCCAAACGTTGTCTAGACACTCCAAGAAAAGAATATTATTGCATCCTGAACCTGCTGATAAATCTTGCAAGATTTTCAATTCTATTTTCAAGCAACGACGATCGTTCTGAACGTCAGGAGCAAGTTTGCCGCGGCACAAGCAGAAGTTACGCGAAGAGGCTTCATTAGCGGGCAGTTTTTCAGCTCACGAGATCAACAGCTCAAAGACAGGCAACAAAACAACGCTCAACGCGCCATAAAAATCTTAAACTTTGATAAGCACTCGACGAATCCCTGAGAAATCTGCCTTAAAGAGCGTGCATATGAAGGAAATCTGTCTCGTTATAACCATAAACATTTGCTTGCATTTTTCACCCTCCCCAGTAGCGATTATTTTTCCTAAGGCATTGATAATATGATAGTAAAAATACATTAATATTTGTTGAAAGTGAACGGTGAAATATCCGGATAAAATATCGCGCACAGAATACTTATGAAACCTTTTTGTGCATAGAAACGAGTTATGGATAGAAGGTTAATTGCTCCAATTACAAGATGAGGAAATCACCGCTCAAACTTAGCAGACCATTCCTATGCAGTTCAACGTTCCCAACATGATCCGACTTCCTATAGCAAGGCCATAAATTTATCTTCTGTGCTTGCATTTAGTCAACAAACGAGAACTGAAACTACTGAAACAATCGACAGACTTTATAATGCTGCATCATTTGTGGCGATAACTCAATCAGCTTGACTACTTCATCGGCGAAAATGAAGCCAAATCAATCCATAATGATAGACAGTTGAATAAGTCATCGTGAGAACGCATAGAGAACGGATGTTTTCGAGTTGACGAGAAATTTTTTTTAAGGTTTGTCAAAAATATAATTGAAGTTTGTCCCCTTTTTAGAATACGACCTAAATGTAATAGAATGAACTTTGATCAATAAGCTAATAAATAAATTCACCAAGCAGTGCAAAATAACGGTAGTTTACTCGCAAGTTACGTATAACTAAGGAAACGCTAACTAAACGCCAAGATATGATGAATAGCGCTGATATGTTTTTATTTCAAATTTTTGCATTTGAAAATTATACGATGAAATAAACGAAATAAAACGATTCAGCATAAGACCGAAATAATTCGAAGTAGAAGTCGAAAGTTTTGCTTATGGGACCACATCGTCTCCAGGCAGGAGGCGAGGGAGTGGCGTCAGGACTCAGGCATTGCGGTCGCGTCCTTCCTTAATTTCCCTAAAGAACTACAATTCATTGGCAGTATCGAGCCAGGCTTCGTCGTCCCGCACCTCAAAGATTGTAACGTAAAAAATCTTTTGCTCAGGCGGTGACCCAAGCTCGGAAGTATTATTTGGTGAAGCTCAAGAAAATATATTTATGCTCATATCGGTCGTCGTGTGAAACTGAGAAGATTAAAAATACGATAAACTAGAACCAAAATAAAGATGTTTTAAGCAGCAATACTTATCTAAGCAGATGAAGATGGCGGCGACCCAAGCTCGGAACCATTATTGGTGAAGCCTAAGAAAATATATATTTATGCTCATCGCGGTGGTCGTGTGGAACAGAGAAGACTAAAAATGCGATAAACTAGAACCAAAATAAAGATGTTTTAAGCTGCAATACTTATCTAAGCAGACAAAAATGGCGGTATCAATGACTTGAATTTACTGATATAGATAAAAAAAATTGTCAAATTCAAGCAGCTTAAATTGCATCAATTTAAAGCAGTGGTTCCCAAAGTGGGCGATATCGCCCCCCTAGGGGCGGTGGAAAGATTTTGGGGGGCGATAAGGAAGAAGAGGGCGTTTGGGGGGCGGTAGGGGGGCGGTAGTCCGAAGTCGTAGTCAGAAGTTCGAACGTTTGTTTGACGATTTGTACAAAACACGTGCATCACATCGTGACACCCAGCGATGGTTTTGTCACGCAGATCTCTTTTTTTAATCTCTCCTGGGTTTACGTCTCGGACAAATTAACGGCCGGACTCGCGGCCGATCTCACGGCCAATTTCCAATTCAACGTTCAAGTAATATCTCTCAAACTAATGAACTTAACTCGATGAAACTTGGTACGCGTATTCATTAGGACCCAACGGTAATGTTCTATTGAGATAGATTGCATCGCATATTTAGCGTTTATAATCATGATAAAGACACAAATGATAACGACTGAGATCTAATTTATTAAATATAGATCAAAGTCGTAACAATTGCAAATAAATTAATTGGAAAATACACTAGAAAACTAAAATATCTCAACCGCCAAACGTTTCAATATCAATCAAAACAATTAAATAAAGTTCGACAGTTTGAGAATTGATTTGCATCATTTTATGAAATTCAAGAGGAAAGTATCTTGCCATACGAGCTTAACCCTTACAAATTGTAAATCACTTAAAATCCACCAAAAATCGAATGAAGCAAAACAATTAGCGAGTATAATGCGACAATACAGTATTTAACGCTAACTGTAAATAAAAAGCTGACGAGATACCGTTACATTCTGGCATTGAAATGTTCCATCAACAAATTAATGCTCCATTAGCAACAAACGCAGGTCAAAGAGAGATTCGCTTTGAAGCGACCAATTTAGGGACGCTGTACGGCTGAGTAGGTGCGACATTCGATGTCATTGGATCCTCATTGAAAAACTCATTAAAAAACTTCCGCATCAACGTCAATAACGATAAGGCCTAATTAACGAATTCATTGAGCGCGCAAGACTTCATCTCTGCAAATTAGGAGCATGAACTATCAATGAGAATGAAATCGTTCTCCTGGTTCCGAAGTCATTTGAATAGCTACGAACATAGACATTATTCGGCTTCATTAAGGATATACCTGAAGGGAAACCGTGCTTGCTGCAGGTTCCAGAATAATTCATGGAGAGTCAGGACAGTAAAAGCTTTTGCTCTTCAATTGAAGTTAACGCATGACCTGGCATGGGTTCAGATGAAGCAACGATGTGGAACGGATGCAGTTAGAAAGGCGCTCAGTCCTGAACCTCGCATCTGGCTGGATGCGCTAAATATTGCAATCGCATAGTTTCTGAAGCGAAACAGTTTATATAGAGTTCGATGTCAATGATAAACTAAAATATCGATTTAATAAAATTTGTTCCGCCCTTCACTCGGTAGTATCAAAAAATAGAACTCAGTACTCACTGCAGTGAGTGACAGAGAGCGCATTTTCTCGCCGATGAAAACGTGGTGAAGTCACGGACGGACGGACAGACGGACATGGCGAGCACAATAGTGCATTTTTTGTTAAATGAGAAAATACGCTAAAAATGGGTCATCAGATATAGGGAACTATTCAGTAATCAATAATTTATACACGTTTCACTGCTTCCACCTAATTTTTTACGTTAGAAAAGCGCTGGTAAAAAGTAAAGTTCTTTTCGTCTTTTTGCCTTTGATGGCAGCGCACACTACGACACGCACACTTCAGACCGGCGACACTAATTCTTGTCGTGAAACCTGCCATTTCTGTCATCACCATCAATGATAACCAACACTAGACCGCTTCACGTTGGTATATAGACAGCCGTATAATTGCCTGGAAGCAATGGCTCTAGACTCTGATAGTTTAAATTAACCGGGGTGGAAGCGCGTGTCGACTTAACTCTTACTCCATTATTATTTAAACTACATACTCCATAGCATGGCTGGATACAGGAAATTTCTAAGGAAAATGTCTCAATTCATGATTCGTATTAGTTTTGAGAGCGAGGATAAGCCCTACAATTAATTACCTCCTCAAGCGGCTTCAGCGAATGAAGTCCTAATTGAAGCTCCACAGAAGATCAGATTCAGTGCAATAGAGGAGCAATAGTCGGCACGGAATACTGCATCATGCACGCAGGCTTGAAAGCTCGTAATCCAGTTTCGCTAGACATTCTGCAGTGTCAGTGCAGAACATAAATTCGTGGGGATATTAAACGAGCTTCAAAATCAAATTATTTCACTGGCAGCACAAGACAAAGAAAGACAGTAAGAAGGCCATGCATAATGTTTTTTATCACCAGTTTCCCAAATACTTAAAAAAAGATATCGCTCTTTAAGGTACTAAGATACTCGACTAGAGGAGCTCGTAGAGAAGTCAATGACAGCTAGTGCCTCCAAACTACCGCTTCAACAAAATTTAGAGTCGCCCCAGCTTCTGGTAATACAAATCAGAAGCTGCCGCGTCTGTAAATTTTCACTGGGCGGTAATCTCGCATGTCGGCCAGCCAGCCGCTGTTCAGCGTTCGGCCGTGGGTCTAGAACAGACTTTAATTCGTCCCCATGCGCATTGCTATAAAGCATCTTCGACTTCGTAGTTGTAGCGTTCTGTCATTTTGTTTAGGAGAGCTATGCAACCAATCGTCTGAGATACCAGTACTTATCAATGCAAATTTTTGAAATAACGGAAATGGAGCTTGACCTCACATTATCAGGGTTATCAGAGAGAGAGATTTAGTTTAAATTGATTTCTACTATCCTATTTATAATTCACATTCGTTATTCAGAAGTAAGGAGCAGTTCTGCGACTAACCTTGCAGAGAAAGAGGCGTTTTTATGGTTCTCACTTGCACAACACGAACCAAGATGCAACAAAAAGCGCCTTGCTATGAGTCTTGCATCTTCAAATCTATTCTTCAGTGTGATAAACTATGTACTCAGTTATTCTGATGCGCTTCTAAAGGTTCTCAAACTTCTCCGTTATTTACCGATAGTCTTACGAAGCTGACATAATAGGTTGATTAGGAAAACAATATCATTTTCAACTAAGATTGCAAGTGTCGCAACAATGATATTTACATACATGTGCGTCACAACAATGATACATGGATAAAAATGTATCAGTTCATAAACATAAATATATTATCAGCGATTATTATCACGGTTGTAACGAATGGTCTTTTCTAGGAATTCGAGAATCCATTCGATACTGTAATCAAATTATGTTGGCCAATCAAAAACGAATCAACGGTCCAAAAGCCAATTAATTAACCCCAAAAAAACCAAACCCCCCGGAAAAAAAAAAAAAAACCGTTTCCTCCAGCAGCATTAGGGTCAGTTCGCAGTCGACGGTCTTCTTGCTTACACGAGACGCTCTTCGAAGTCAGGTAGTAATTTGAAGATCAGACAAAAATGCAAATTGAATTCTTGCAGGGAAGGGAGACAGAGAAAGAGACGCCCACCGAACGGGGAAGCTCGGGAACAACAAAAAACATAAAAGTGACCAAGAGGCGCGCCACCAGAGCCTGATTGATACGACCGACTTCAAGGCAAGACTACGTGTCGAACAAAAAGGCCACGATAAACAATTCAAAGTGTTTTGCAACTTCAACTTTGATCGTAGGTTTAATTTCGAGGTCTACTGAGAATAAAATATAAGAGATGTTGAAAATCGTCAGCATTTTTATCGGTTCATGATTTTACAATGTTGAACTGCTAAGCAAGTTTAAACCCGTAAATGAGATGAAGTTTTCGATGTTTTGGTATAGTTTGGTAGTTACATCCATGGATCAAACGTACCCAGCACTTAAGTAATACTTCAATATGCGTGCTAAACTTTTTTATAACAGATAACATTCACAAATTTTGAATGTGCATGAGCGTATGTTCCTAACGATAACTTCGTATAATTTTTGAAAAGGAATTTTGAATGAATAATAATGTGTTCATGTATATTTTGCATACAAAATATAATTAAATTTAATGGTGAGGAAAGCATTCTTCATTCCTAATTAGTTCAAATGCTATACTTATCTTCGAACTTTTCATAATAACAAGTTCAAAATTTATTTTAAATAACTTAGTCAAAACAGACTAAAGTTGAGCAAAATCAACATCATGTGAAGCAAATACACCCATGTAATAACTAAAAAAATATAACTCAGTACTCACTGCACTGAGTGACAGAGAGCGCATTTTCTTGTCGACGAAAACTTGAGGTCACGGACGGACAGACAGACAGACGAACGGACGGACATGGCGAGCACAATAGTGCATTTTTTCCATAAATGAGAAAATGCGCTAAAAAGCCCGAGTTTTCCACAAGAAATTTTTCACAAGATATATTGTTAAAATAACTCAATACATAACACGAAGCATGTAAATTACAGTGACAATTCACAAGACAGCATGCAGGAAGTGATGGCTTGATGGTCGTAGAATGAGAGCACAGATGGGATTGCAAGGTCATCAGGCACCCCTCAGCTCCCAAGTTAGGCGATTAGAGCAACTTTGTCGGTCAGATTACCAATAACTTGGAGCATTAGGCAACTTGAAAAAAAATCTGTCGGGGCAATGCAAAAACACGAAGAAAATTCACTACTGTAGGATGAGGCCAAAAGCCACAGGATGGTATTACATTTATCATGCTTTTCCATTACAAAATAGCAACTCAGACTAGAAATTATGTATTATTAGAAAAAATTTTTAAATAGACAAGCTATAAAATTAAGTTATTTTGTGGATGAAACAGAAAACTTCGAGGAAGGTATTGTATTTAAAGGTGTTTTTCTGTCGAACAATTCCAGAGTTAGTATATTTCCAATAAAAACAGATTCACTAAGCAATGAAAAATAAAACCTATCTAGAGAAAGTAGAACAATATTCTTTTTACTAAAATTTTCAATTTATAATACCCCATAAACAGACTAGTGGAACCAGATGAATATTAATCACAAAATAATATTAAACCTCATATATTAATGAGTGGTTTTACCTGAATATTAAATTCGGTAAAACCAGCTTAATTGTTAATATCCCATCAACATCAGATACAATCATGATTTAAAATTAATTTGGGTGGAACCTGCCTCCTGGACGGGACTTGAACTGTGTCGTGAAGCCGCTCTGACATTCAAAGTTCATCGACTGCCCCAACAAAATTTAGAGTCGCCCCAGCTTCTGGTACTCCAAATCAGAAGCTGCCGCGTCTGTTAATTTTCACAGGACAGGCGCTTAATTAAGTTGCACGCTCTCACCGTTCCCGCCGTCAAGGGGACATTTGGGCAGATGAAGAAGCCATTCTTGTGCAGCGTGTTACGCTAATTATATCGAAACGGATTCAAGTCAAGAGCATTAAAATTATCTAATGACGTGGCTCGATAAATTCAGAATCTTGCAGTGCGACATGTCACTAGCAATGTTTCATGATTAAATTAGTAACAATATTATGTATCGGACCATTCCACTTCAGGACTAGTTAACGATGATTAGTACATTTTTACGAAAATTTTCATCTACTCGAACCTCACTTACAAAGTAATTACTTCAATTTACCACGTGATCCATCAAAGAGATACGGATGATGATAATAATGATGCCCAAATATTTTTCGAAAATAAGGTGACAAGTTCACATAGCACTCAGTCATCAAAGTTTCAAGAGTTATCAAGTAACTACATTTGAACTAATTATGAATTCCCTCATCAATACCAAAAATGTTTTCAAGTTCAAGGAAGTTACGGTAAGATAACATTTGTCTTGATGCAATATCATAGTGAACGAAATATAGCACCCATAGTAAAAATGTAAGTGCCTATCAAATATCGATACAACCTCATTAATTCCAAAATTTCGGACATGCGAATGCGCACAGGAAAAATTCCGCACAACTAACGAACATTCGACGAGTAGCCAGCTGATTGGATGGCCGTGGGCTTTATCACAAAGAAGAACGTAGTGCAGGAAACGTTTGTAATTAATTCACTAGAATATAAAAGCGCGATAACGAGAGCTCCTTAGCCAGGCTAGCCATTGCTCGCTCGTAAAGCTTTTCGATTAAAAACTCGTGTGATCTTTCAGGAACGCAGAGCAACGAACGAGCAAGCGAGCGAGTTTGAGAACGAAAAAAAAAACGTTGATTAGTTCATCTGTAAAAACAATTCAATTAGTCTGGACGAGAATGAGAAGCGTTGGAGTTGCGCTAGCGAACAAACATTGGAGCGGCAACAGCGCGCGCGACGCTTTTGAAGTCCGAGCGAGAACAAACAAGTGACAAATGAGCTTCCCTGCGGAGGACGACGAGGCTGCTATACGAGGTGTCGACCACCGCTCTCAGGAACGCTGCACGAACTGGAGGACAGTTCCCAGCGAACGCAATGCAAACTTGAAGAACAAAACGATACGTGTGACTAAGACAAGAACAGTAGATCGTATACAATTGACAACTGTATACGATGTGCTGTTATATGGTCTACTCCAACACTCCAACCAGTTTAAGCATGTATCTTTTATCAGTGTGAATGTATAGAATATTTTTCTATAAGCATAGATAGCAATAGATTCAGGAATTTAATTATGGACACAATCAAGCTCATGAAATTTTACAGAGCAAGTGACAGTGCAAGCAGAAACCGAAGTAATTCCATTATCAATCAACAGCGGATGTCGAGCGGAACGCACAATGCACATAAAGCTAAATCTACACGTCGTAATTCACACACACACTCGTGCTCTCAAAATAATGTCAAAACAAATAAAGCCACGACCTATTCTGCCGCCCGTAAGCAGTGATGATTTGATCGTCTGCAATGTTGAATATCAAAATCTCAGCTAAATATCAAAATCTTTTCATTGCCTACACAAGAAAATGATTGTATTTTGGCCACCATTATTCTCAATAAGAGAGCGAGAAAACGTTTGAAAACACATTTATGCTACTACGACTGAACAGTAGTCGAAACAATGGTCGTAGTGACGAGTATAGTGCTGATTCATTCGAATCAGCAATTACGAGTTATGCGTTAAATGACATGAATATGTTCAAAATAAATGTATTGACGCACAAGCACGCAAACGCCAAATGTTTAACTGGAATTAGAAGCAAGCGGGGTGTTTCTCCTGTAGTTGCAAAGCGACAGGTGATGACGATGCAGGACTGCGGCCGACACTCGATAAATTAAAGCAAATTACTCGAGCAGAATTTGTTGGACGCACTCAACTCTATTTATGAAGCGCTTGCTGCACGCAGCCTGGTTCTGCCAGCCAATCTAGGGTTGAATGCCGCGAATGTTGAATCTTGGAGTTGAGATGTGCCAGCAGGAATGTTGAATGTTTTTAAAAAAACATCAGAAAATTTTTTCACAATAGCGCGAGCTTAAAAATTGGTGATGCTAAATATCTAGTCAGTAAAGTTTGGAACACTGCATCATGTCATTAAGATAAGTGGAAATGTCGAATGTATACTTCCATATCATGGATAAAATAGGTGTTCCAGTTGTAAAATAAGCAATTTTAATCTATAAATATGATGCAGCTATCTAAACTACGATAAACAAATTAAGGTCTAATAAATACAGAAACTATACGGCCTTTTCAGCATAGACGTTATTTTACATTTCAAATTATTTCAAGTTGCAGTGCCCTTTATTTCTCCTGCCGCCATATTTCGGCAGTATCGTCAAGATTCTTATGCGACGCATCAAGTTCCTACACCGCACGTATCTACTGGCAAACAAATTGATTTCAGCACAAGCTGACAAGCGATTTAGGTCGTGGTAGGTCGTGGATCACGCCAAAGTTGATCATCAACAAGGTTGATTGCTCCAATTACAAGATGAGGAAATCACCGTTCAGTCAAACTTATAGCAGACCATTCCCAGTTCAACGTTCCCAACATGATCCGACTTCCTATAGCAAGGCAATAAATTTATCTTCTATGCTTGCATTTAGTCAACAAACGAGAACTGAAACTACTGAAACAATCGACAGACTTTATAATGCTGTATCATTTGTGGCGATAAGTCAATCAGCTTGACTACTTCATCGGCAAAGAGAAAGCCAAATCAATTCAGAATGATCGACAGTTAATGAAGTCATCGCAATGGCAGGTAAGTACTCTATCGTGCTCCGACGTTAAGGTGTCAGTCCTGCTGCATGAAGCAAGAAGAGAATAATAATTTAAAACAGCTTTAGAACCGCACATCATTTATAATATAAAAACCCAGACGTTCCAATTGCAGAATTTTTAACCAAAGCACTAAGTACAAAGACGTATGTTAGAAAATCGAAAACGGGATAGTCAAATTGAGATTTGAAAAAGTTAATTTTCTGAAAGATTTCGAAACGCAAGTCCCGGAATAACCGGCTCAGGTTAATTTAAAAAATGAAACCAAGCATGCACCAGACTTCAGAACAAGCCTAGCTGGGTAAGAACGATGTGCTCGGTACACCTCTTGGGATGCAGTCTTCATAAACCAGCCGACGTCGAGTAAAGCATTCCGAAGTGAGTCTCCGACCATGATCCATCATGGTTCTATATCTGGTGTCAAGATGAGAACTGGGCTAAGTTAAGAGCGACATTTGAATAAAGTCTCATACTGTAACAATGCCAGGGCATGATCATGTCATTTATATTGCTAAAAGAAAAACCAACTGAGATTTATACTTTAAGAATAAGTTATATGAAGCGTGACCTAAAGTTATATTGCGGTGATAAAAAGTAAATTCACCGTATATCGTCCTCTTAAAAATATAAGATACTGACTTTGATAAGCTTTATCATTACTGACTCACCAAGCATCGGCACTCAAGGCAATTACGAGATGGACAATGGAATAAGGTTCTCGTGTAGCAATTACCACACAGAAGACTGCGTCCACACGGTTCGTTAAACAGTTTGGTTAAACTATAATTTATTGGTTAAAGGGACTAATTTAATGAACAAGTGACGTACTCAAAGATCTCACAGTTGAACACATCCACAGAATTCAAATCGTAAGGGAATTCGACGATTAAATGCATTACCGAGTGCCAATATGAGAGTCGTAGAGAAGTAACAACAGACGGTGTTTCCACCAGCCTCCTGGTGGATGGTAGGATGTTCCCACCAGCGTCCAGAGGGGTGGTAGGATGTTTACACCAGCGCCCAGGATGCTTCCACCAGCGTCCGGGGGGTTTCCACCAGCGTCCAAGAGGTTTCCACCATGAATCGTCCAGGGGGTGGTAGGATGTTTACACCAGCGTCCAGGTGGGTGGTCGGATGTTTCCATCAGCGTCCGGGTGGTTTCCACCAGTGTCCAAGAGGTTTCCACCAGGGGGTGGTAGGATGTTTCCGACAGCGTCCAGGGGGATATTCCCACCAGCCTCCTGGTGGATGGTAGGATGTTCCCACCAGCGTCCAGAGGGTTGGTAGGATGTTTCCACCAGCGTCCGGGTGCGGGGGGGGGGTGGAAGGACTCGTTCGATCGGCTCGTTTTTATCCATTGGAAGCGAGTAAACATCTGCTCGTTAGCGAGTTGTCGTTAGCGAGTTGTCAGGTCGGCGCTCGTGCTTGTACATTTCGGTTTTAGTTTTAAAGTTTCACTCCCTTTTGGTGTACCGTACACCGTGTCTGTTTATTTCGGAAATTCTAATGCAACGTATATACTTTATCTTTGATAGACATGTAAAGATTTTAGGAGATGAAAGCTTGGACTAGAGACCTTATATGTCTAATACAGTATATAAAGAAATAACCAGCCTTTTGAGAACAGCTTCAAAGGGGAGTTCTACTTCTTGACTCGTACTAAATTTTCTGCATTCATACATTAAGCAAAACTAACGCACTCTTACCGATTATTTCCTCGAAAAGAGTGCAACTTTTTAGTAAATAGAATGAAAAAAAAATTATGAAGCAGTCTTCCATCATCAGCTTTTCTTTACGCCTACAAGCTTGGAAAGCCAAGCACGGCCATCAGTTCTTGTAAGCCATTTATGGAAGAAAAAAAAGTGGAGACTCCATTTGAAGTGCCAAAGCTAACGAAACAAAGTTTCTTTCCCTTCTCTCCAGCGTCACCAAGGAGTCTAGGAGAGAGAAAATATCCCGTAGGCTTGAAGTTAGCCGTAAAATTCGCGTTCACGAGCAGATTTTATGCCCAGAAGGCGTGTGCGAAGCTTCGTTCATATCCAAATGATGACTTTCTTTGCGTTGTTGGTTGTCATGTAATCGCATTTTTTTCTTGTCATAATCAAAACTTGGGACGGCACTTGGCAGCAAAGTTTGACGCCTGTGGAGCGAGAGAGCTTGTTCCAGCCGAGCCTCTTACTGCCTCAGACGCGCAGCCTCTGAATTTTCAAAAAAATCTTCGATAGCAGAACAGAGAATAAAATATCACTCTACTTCATTAACCTTTTGCTATTATATGCTGGTTGTAGAAAATTTTGAATTCAAGAGTGAGTTGTGAACCTGAGTAATTGTATATAAAAATTAACGATTCCTCAAAAACACGTCTAAAGCTCAAATTAAGTGATGTATATACGGTGAACAATTAATCGATTAAATTTAGAAGATTCTCCCTACAAGGCAACTGATATTTAAACCTTCCTTAATTAACCGTCGTCGCTAAGACCATCTGCGCAATGAACAATTTTATAAATAATTCCCATATAATTAGCAACGTTCATATTCTTGACCCTAGTCAGTTAAGATTATTTCTCGTAATATTGAAGCAATTTATAATTTTCTTAACAATTCCCATATAATTAGCAACGTTCATATTCTTGACCCTAGTCAGTTAAGATTATTTCTCGCAATTTTGAAGCAATTTACAGTACACTTGAACTGGGGTCGTCCTGAAGTAATTACTTGAAAATAATTACTTGAAATGCAGCCCTCGACAGCGCTTCTTTGTTCATGAAGCTCCTCGAGGGCAGGCGGCTGATCGCAACTGAGACGAGGCGGCCGACCTCGCGTCCAAATGCGAACTTTTATAATTATGCACGTTCGCGGCACGTTAAAAATATATGTCTATGTGTATAATATCTATCTAGATACTAAATGTGAATAGACGAGTAATATTCAAAATAATTACTGTAACTGTTAATTTTATCATTATTCACGTTCGGGGCACGTTAAAATATATATCTAGATATATAATATCTATCTAGATACTAAATGTGAATAGACGAGTAATATTCATAATATGAATTCAATGTCCAAAATAATTGTTGGTTGCATCTTGTGTAATATATAATCACAATTATATCAATTTATATCTAGCTACCAAAATGTGTACATAATATCCAAATTTAAAACTACTTAAATTGACAATTTGCAGTGAATAAATACAATGCATTAAGTATGTTTTTAAATGAAAGTTAATGTTAGATCTCAAAGCTCAAGCCTCGAATTCAGTAGTATTTTAAAATTCGAGTCTGCTTATATCGCAAGTTCACAAGAAATTTAAAAGCAAAGAAAACGCCAAGAAAATTCACCATATCGATATTGAAAACGTAACATGGTGACGTAAACAATATCGATATGGTGAATTTTCTTGGCGTTTTTTTTTTCCTTTTAAATTCCTTTTAAAATTCGAATATCATAAAAAAATTAATTCAAAATAAATTCGTTGTAATTATGAATTCAAATTTAACTGTCAAGGTCATGAATGACGGAACAAATCTAATGTTTTGTGCCACAACTTTTATTCTATTCCAAATATATTTTATGAGTATGTTCATTAAATGAAGCAGTTCTAATTAAATGCAATTTACTGATAAGAGAATGAAACTAAAAATTTATCAACGATGATCAAGGGTCAACATTGCAAATGNAGACATTTATCAACGATGATCAAGGCTCAACATTGCAAATGTCAATTCGTCGAAAAATTATTAACTGGAAATTTTCAACGAATAACACGATGACGCGCGTCATTTAGAAGACGAGTTTGTGCGCTGCATCCCAGCATCTAAAATAAATCCCGGAGCACAAATGATCGCAGATCTCTGGGGCCGCTCGCCCGGAAAGTAAAAAGCAGATGCAATTAGCAACTTCACTTGATAATGATTGACCTAAGTAAATGATGCCAGCCGATTTTAATGAGGGATCGTTGGTTGGTAACTGTGAGCCTCGGAATTTAGAAATATAAACTGACAAATGCGGGTCAAGACGGAAAATTCGTTATTTTAAGGTTATAATTTTGATTGTAAATGAGATGTCAAGAACTAGTGTTGATAGTTAATAATCAAGCTAACTCAATAAAAAATTTATATACAGATTGAATTTCGTGCGATATGAAAAATATATAGGTTATGTAGCTGAATTTCCCGAATGAATCTGAATGAGGTTATCTAAAATCACTTGATCCAAGCAACTTAAGACAATGCACGAGTAAACGAAGCCAGTTCATACAAAATTAAATAAAAAAATCGAGAGATTCACCATAGCTCAACAGAATTACCAATGCGCTGAGTGTGACAGCCAACATCGCCGTTGCAGTAAATAAACGAAAGTTTATCCGAAATTTCAAGCCAGAATTGTTCTTTTACAACGTGAAGCTCTCATAAATTGGCCATGAAACGCTGAGCTGTGCGAAGTCAAAGCCGCAGCTTCGGTGGCAACTTCTGCAAAGTTCATTAGAGAAGTGAACTCCTATAGCGCTCAGCAATGCAGCCTAAGTTAACGTTCACAGGAATTGTGAGAGGGAACTCATTAAAGCTCAAGCTCATTACTGTCGGACTCATTAAGAGGCTAATGTGATTCAGTGGTGACAGGAACGATGCTAATCCAAAGTATCATATTAATAAAGCTTGATGCCACGAACTGTGCCTGACATAGAAGAATTACGACGAAGAGAGCCGAAGGATACACGAAAGCCTGGGTTTGTGGCTGCGTCCTAACAATTCGTTTGTCTCAACACAGAGGCGTCGGCAGGAGAGTATTGAATAATGCAGAGCGGGTAAGTAAACACGCTCAAGAACAATCAACGCAATGGCAGCCCGGCCTTCAAAGCGAAACGTCTCTTAGTCTCTCCTAAAAGGAACAACTGCGCGTTCTGATCAAAACTGAAGCTCAGAGAAGCGGGAAACTAGTAGGCGGTTGTTATCATGTTGGAGAACAAACATCAAGCAGCAACCTTTTGAATAAGAAGTTTAAAAATCTTCAAAAATATACGTTTTAAAATAGTAATTTGATAGTTTTGAAAAAAAAACAAGAATTGCAGTTTTTTTCAATGCAAACTAAGACTTTTACAAGCTTTCGTTATGTTTCCAGTGGAGAAGCAGAATCAGAATTAGATGGTGATCATTTACAGGCAAAAGGTGGACATCTTCTACGCCTACGCGTCGCAGCTTCCAACTCTCGCTTTAAATGAAAACTGTGAGGAGTTCTGGAACGACTGTCGTTCACTTTTATAAGAAGAGGTACTCGGACTGAAAGAATCCGAGTTCCGTAACAGGTGGCTCGTTCATGTTCAGATTCTCTCATGGAGCTACCATTGCACTAAATTTGAATTTCCGCAGCGCGACAAAAATTCCAGAGATGGTAAAAAATCAAAAATCCGTGGGAACTTCACTGCAAAAATGTACTCACCGCAACGTCCGCAAGTAGTTTTTTCGGAGCTCAGATGCCACAAAAAAAGCGTCTCCTTAAAAAGGGTTGCACATAAAGTAGCTTCGACATTTCAAGATCCAAATGGCAGACGAAAGTGCATTCTAAGGAATCAG
Organism: Hyalella azteca; assembly: GCF_000764305.2. Lineage (NCBI taxonomy): Eukaryota > Metazoa > Arthropoda > Malacostraca > Amphipoda > Hyalellidae > Hyalella > Hyalella azteca. The sequence continues at coordinate 137,554 of NW_025938254.1, read as the reverse complement.
AAGAATATCCATACTAGAAATTGAGATAGATTAAAATAACAAAAATAAAAAATATCAAATTCTCTCATGATTTCGAATATGCTTGAAAAATATCAATATTGGAATAATTTCGCCGACGACGTGAATTTTAAGAGACATGAGAAAGAAGACAATTTTCGGAAAAACGAACCTGAATAAACTGCTTTTTGGTCGAACAATTTATCATCTCGGGGAAATTATACCAAAAACGACCACTACGAGCAATATATTTTCAGAATCACAGAGAAATGAGCCAGACTGTTTCCGGGGTTGATATAAACGAGTCTGTCAAAAACATGAATACTGCTCACGGCTCGCCACCAACTGCTTCTTAAATGATCAATAAAAGCTGGATTGGAAGGCAGTTGCAGTCGGTAGAAGTTATGCAGTGCAAACTTTCTAAGTGATTGCGCAGCAACAGCAGCTTAGACATCTGAAAAACTTGAAAATATGTTAGGCTGTTGAGCGATTGAGACAAGTTAACCGACATATGAGAGTTCACCTCTCATTTTTGGAAAATTATAGCAAATTCTGGATCAAAGACATCGGCAACGGAGAAAATTAAATTTGTCATTGAAAACATACAAAGCTAGCAGAGTGATCAACTGATTTAATAAATAATGTAGAAAATTTTCGAAAAGCCACTACATACTGAAAGCCAGCTACATTTATGTTGTATTTGCATAAATGATAAAATAAACAAACTTCAATGCTGTGAGTAAAGAGAAACTTCTTAAAAACATATTACATCACGAGTTATTATTAAATGAACTGTGGAATATTTCATGCAACTCGAGAGTTCGGAAATTTGCCGAAATTTTATACGAGAAATTAGGGCTGAGGCAGAGTAACAGAATTACTATTTGCTGCGACCACAATCATGATCTGTCTCAATAAAGCGAACGATGTTCGAGATGATTATTTCGAAATTAACAAAAATGCAAAATTAAAACAACATTATTCGGACTATTTTGTACCCAATATTTTATTTTAGCAAGAAGATTCCAATTTGTACCATTAGCAAGATTATATATAGGTCAACTAAGTCGAATATCAATATTAGAACCTCGTCACATAGTCACGAAAAGAGTCTTCGCTGTTCACGATAAACATTTATTCATACGCCTCGACCTAGAACGAGTGCGCAACATTTTCAAGTTAAAGCCTTGCAGCGCAGACGCTCGTTTTGTGCATTTCTGGAATCATTTTTGGACTGAAACAAATATGCTCCGACAGAGCGGCGAGCAGTGCACGCAAATTGCTCGCAGCACGCGATACTGGCGTTGCCGTTCAAAGCTAAGCCTCAGCGGCGGAGAACCTTTAAGATTGTTAAGTCGTGAATTTCATTACCGGCATAACAACTTGAAACATTTAATTACATTTTATAAGCATTCATAGGAGCAAATAACAAAGTTCTGGAATGAGAGTCACAGTTCTAGCTTTTATGCATAAGGTTCTAATGTTTTACCCAGTCTATTAATATTGTTCTGAAAATTATAGAACGACGCAACATTAACTCTGATTTTATGTGAGAAATTGACTACACACACATCGATAGTCATGGGAGAATACGAGGCGAATAAATAAATTTAATGTGAGGATTAATTACCGTAGACTTAAAGTGATGTGTGTATTTCTATCACAAATAAAGAGATAATTGCCAATATGTCCACGTCATAAAGCCTGTGTACCGGAGTTTATTTAAAATTGTATTCAATTTTTCAAAAAAAATAATAATCTGAAGTATAATTATTCTTTCAAACTTATTTTAGCAGATTATAAAAAAGAACGATTTAAAAAATTTAAAAACAATTCGATGCCAGCGAATGATCAATCATAAACCCCGATTTCCTTTAAAGTTATATTTAACAATTGACTTGAGTATAAATTTGTTATGTTCGTATAAAAAAAAACACTACTAGACAAGTGAAGAGGTGTCAGATTCCACTTCCGCGATTTCATTTCAAACACTTGAGCTCCCTGTTACATCGAATTTTTCCACTCTCAATGAAAGAGAAATTTTATCAGCATTGTTCACTGCAACGGATGAGGGTCCGCTTCTGTGTATTTTTACCAAAAAAATATAGCAAATAAAAAAATTTCTTGACTGACATCGTTAAAATATGAAGTATTCTACACAACTGAAAACAAAGGATCATCATTGATGACGGAACAACAGTGCTTTGATGAAAACAATTCAAGTATTCACAATATTAAATTATCAAAGAGAGATTAAGAATATCTCTGTAAGTAATACGGCGAACTATATATTAAGTGAAATGGCTAGACATGAAAGAGATGAGAGAAAATATCGTAATAAAATGTCGACTTCGATTGCACTAATAAATTTTGAATTATCAAAGAGAGATTAAGAATATCTCTGTAAGTAATACGGCGAACTATATATTAAGTGAAATGGCTAGACATGAAAGAGATGAGATAAAATATCGTATAAAATGTCGACTTCGATTGCACTAATAAATTTTGTCTTACTGCTTTTGCTTTTTGCAACTGTTTCTTCAATCTGCCGTCAGAATTGTTTCTTCAAAGCATTTGCATGGACACGCTTCAGGCAAACAGCGTGGTAGGCGCGAAATGACATATTGTAGCGGGCCAGATATTGGTCCCGCTTTTTTAATATTAAATTATCAAAGAGAGATTAAGAATATCTCTGTAAGTAATACGGCGAACTATATATTAAGTGAAATGGCTAGACATGAAAGAGATGAGAGAAAATATCGTAATAAAATGTCGACTTCGATTGCACTAATAAATTTTGAATTATCAAAGAGAGATTAAGAATATCTCTGTAAGTAATACGGCGAACTATATATTAAGTGAAATGGCTAGACATGAAAGAGATGAGAGGAAAATATCGTATAAAATGTCGACTTCGATTGCACTAATAAATTTTGTCTTACTGCTTTTGCTTTTTGCAACTGTTTCTTCAATCTGCCGTCAGAATTGTTTCTTCAAAGCATTTGCATGGACACGCTTCAGGCAAACAGCGTGGTAGGCGCGAAATGACATATTGTAGCGGGCCAGATATTGGTCCCGCTTTTTGTACTAGATTTGAAGCCGACTACTCGACAGATGACAGCAGAGAAAAATGTGCAAGACTAACTGTCGTCGGATGTAGTCTGTCTCTAGTAGAGAGCCGCTTCTTCATACCCATTGATGTGCCCATAAAGATTTTCGTCAAATGTACCCTTCATGTTATTGGATTTTGCGTTTTCAAGTCATTTCTGCAAATCTCTCGAGTAAATATTTTCCTGACTTCGTCCTTAGTCGTTTCAACCTTCCACGAACCGCAGGGCCCGCTGGCAGAGACCTCAAAGTGTGTAAATGTAGTAGTTTCCCGCTACAATATATTCAATTTAAAGAATGATTGAGCACATGGAAACTATAAAAAAAATTCCGAGGCAGTCAGCCGGTTGCACACTAAGCACCGAGACTAAACAGAGTTATCGCCTTCTGCAAGGAGTGATCACGAAATATAACAACAGTAAACAGTAAAACTCTAGAAAACAGTATTAATGAAAAAAATATTTTAAATAGTTTCTTGAAGAGACATAGAGTTATGACCTTCCGCAAGGAGTGATTACGAAATATAAAATCGGAAACAGTAAAACGAAAAAAAAACAGTATTAATGAAAAGAATATTTTAAATAGTTTCTTGAAGAGACATAGGATCACTCCTTCCGCAAGGAGTGATCACGAAATATAAAAACAGTAAACAGTAAAACTATAGAAAACAGTATTAATGAAAAAAATGTTTTAAATAGTTTCTTGAAGAGTCGTCGTCTCGTAAAGGAACGCCCAGGAGCTGAAATGTTAACAAGTTACCAGACAGCGGCACGCAGCAGCAGTCGCCACAGATACGCCAGGAATGCGGCATCGGCCGCGACACGGCGAACACATCGCAGCCAACCGCGTCGTCAACGCACACGGCAAGCCTTCCAGCAAATTTCCCTTGGTTCTTAAGTTACTTTCACGTATCATTGCATCAGTATCATAGAAGTTGAAATCACAGACTTGACAGAAAATTTCCCTTGGTTCTTAAGTTAGTTTTACGTATGATTGTATCAGTATCATAGAAGTTGAAATCACAGACTTGACAGAAAATTTCCCTTGGTTCTTAAGTTACTTTCATGTATCATTGCATCTTGCGTCAGTATCATAAAAGTTGAAATCGCAGACTTAGAGTCGTATTTTAAAAATATTATTGATAAACAATTTAATCAAACATGTTATTTATGCTCCAGATTGAATACTTCTTTGATGGTGACTCCTGAGAATTTCTAGTACATTTCATATTTATTTTAACTTACTGGTGCAAATTTCTACACCAGCAGTGATTAAGTCTTTAAAAACATCACCCAAGCGAAACCAATCATTTTATCTAACTAAAATCGATACATCAAAAGACTATACAAAATCTGTTGAACCAACCGCCTCATTCAATATTGCTGCAACAACTTATCATTCACCAAGGTCCTTTGATGCGTCATGTCAAGCAATACGAAAACACGAAATCGCTCCAGCTTGTCAACAATCACCTGCAAACAGCAGCAACCGACTGCATGTAAGCCGCTGTGTTGTCACTGCTCGTAATCTGCAAGCTTGTGTGCTGTATATGTGCTTGTTCTGTGACGCCACATTGCTCATCCATATATTCAGAGGTTGAAAGAAAGCCGACAGGACACCGTGGATCGGTGAGTCTGATCGGTCAGCAAGGCTTAGGCATTAGGCAGCAGTTATAAAATGCGCAGTCGCAAAATAAAGCAGGCGGCTGAGCCGTAGCTTTCTGCGGTGTTTCCATGAACAATTGAAACGGCTCAGTGACACTGCAGTGACGAGAATATAAAAGAAACGACAAAAATATGTGCAGAAGGTGAAGACAGAAATGAACTGAATACGGTACTCCATACTCGATAGTACAAACTCTCATTATTCACGAAAGTTAATGAACTGGATATATATTAGACGGAAAATCTGAAACAATTCCAGTAAATTATTTTATGAAATTAATGGTACTTTCTACTACAAAAAAATTATAGACAAAGTCAAGATATTTAAAGATGATGAGAATTAAATTTGAAACACTTTTCAGAGATTAAGAAACGTAAAATTGCATCAATCAATATGAATGACTTACTTGCAATGCTGCATTTTTCTTTGGTATGCTATGTGATGTCAGTTTATATGGACAATGTTCCTCACAAACTCGTGCAGTATTTCTTCAGTATTTGCGTGCCGGAATTTTCTGCCTGAAACAAGAAGAAAACGGAATTTTAATCAGAAGACCCGAGTTGAACAACGAATCTATGCAGTTGGAGTTATCGTTCGTGCAGACATCTAAATGATCTCACAACACATAAACCTGAGAATAAAAACAAATTCCAAAATGAAAAAATTGACGCCGATTCCATCATCCGGCAAGGAAAATGTTCGTGTAAATTAAAAATAAAAACCTTGATTCTCATAACCGTAGAGCAGAAAAACATTCGTGAGGGCTTTTTCGCAGGTAATATAATTTACAGTAAAATATTCAGTGAGATACGTCGTTATTTCTAAAAACGGACCAAATGAGTCAACATCATCAGTCCAGTCTAAAGATTTCGATCTAATCGGCAAATTAAATGCATCGAACTAATCGACAAATAGTTGAAATTATTTTCCTCAAATCATAGCAGCATTTTTAGCGCATTTTCTCATTTATGGAAAAAATGCACTATTGTGCTCGCCATGTTCGTCTGTGCGTCCGTCTGTCTGTCCGTCCGTGACTTCACGTTTTCGTCGACGAGAAAATGCGCTCTCTGTCACTCACTGCAGTGAGTACCGAGTTATATTTTTTTTCAGTATTTGCGTGCCGGAATTTTCTGCCTGAAACAATAAGAAAACGGAATTTGATCAGAATGTATGCAATTGGGCGGGCATCTATAATGATCTCGCAACACTTAACACCTGTTAATGCAAACAAATTCCATGATGAAGAAAAGGAAAGCAGATTCCATCATCCGGCAAAGAAAACGTTCGTATAAACTAAAAACCTTGATTATCATAAAAGTAGAGGAGGAAAACATCCGTGAGGGCAATATCGCGGGTGCCAAAGCAAAAGTCATTTTCTCTGAGAAACATCTAATAATAATGAAACAAAATTTACAATAATAAATCCAGTGACATACCTCGTTATTTCTAAAAACGGACAGAAAGATTCAACATCATCAGTCCAGGATAAATACTTCAAACTAATCGACAAATTGTTGAAATTATTTTCCTCAAATCACAGCAGCGTTTTTAGCGCATTTTCTCATTTATGGAAAAAATGCACTTTTGTGCTCGCCACGTCTGTCAGTCCGTCCGTCTGTCTGTCAGACCGTGACTTCACGTTTTCGTCGACGAAAAAATGCGCTCTCTGTCACTCACTGCAGTGAGTACTGAGTTATATTTTTAACCGACTTGCAGAGAAGGGAGCCACGTATGCAGAGGTCAGAGGCCGACAAGTACGGTGACTCCAAGTGCCTAATTAGAGACCAGTCATATGAGGAGTCCAGCTCGCACCCTCACACACTTGCCGGCTATTGATCTGGCAGAGACTACGGCCGCTGAACCGAGCCACGCACTCTGCATACACTTAGTGTTCCGAGGCGATCAAATTAGGAGGATTATAAACAGTACAAGTGAGCGATCGTTTGATTAATTTGATTGATCTGGTACAGACCATTGATCTGATCTAGATATCAGACCACTGATTCATTTTTATTGAACTGGCACAGACCACGACCGGTGAACCGAGCTATTCACTCTGCATACACTGTTCAGAGGCGATCAAATTAGGAGGCTTGTAAACAGTACCAATTAGCGCTCGTTTGATTAATTTGGATCACGTGTTTTTCTTTAAAATATCGATGCTGGTACGGGAATTAATGGATTCGTTTAAATCAATTTTCAAGCTCAGTTGTACAATCAATCAGTTCAAACATTTTTTTATCTGATTCTACACTAATCAAGTAATCATCTTCATTTAGAGACTAAGAAAATAAAGATCTTCCATATAGTGATGAGGGAAATAAATATTAAATTATTCTTCGTTATACCATCAATTTTAATATAGAGGGAATCAAATATTAAATTATTTTTTGTTATGCTATCAATTTTAATAACAGTTTTAGGAAGCAAAAATAAAATGCAATAGAATTTGGTGTTGAACAATAAATGAAGCACTGACATGTCTAACAAGCCAAGCTATCCTCCTCATCAAACAGCCGAAGAAAATACAAAATCGCATGCCGTTAAACAGTGCTACGCATACTGCACGCTGGTCTCATCGTTTAGTCTAGTCACGAAGCTTTCAATCACAGAAAACTGCTGTTAATCATTTAGCGTTCGTGCCAAATTATCACTAACAATTCCTTCCCGGTAATAAAATACTTCAGGCATTTACAGCAAGGAATTCCATTTCGTACACATGACTGTGATGGACAATATAAATTCTGCTCATATCTTCACTATTTTGTCGCGCAATGAAGGCAAATCCCTTCCTTATCCAGTGTGTTAGCAAATTACCGAATTTTTTATAATGAGGATCATTCGAAATATTCATAAGTGCATGAGGAATTTTCAATTATAATTAATATTTATAGTGTCATTTGGTACGATAATTCCACTTACCAGCCACAACTCATGATACCTGACCTAATTACAGGTCCGAAATAAAGCATGAATGGTTTATAGTGAATCTTGACGACCATGTCAAGCGATTCGATGGCCAATTTTGTCCAAGGCCGACGGTAAAGCATCAACAAATAGAGAGGATGATTAGTGAAGATGAAGTTTATTGGCTCGCCATCTGTGAATAATAAGGAACGATTCAATATATCTCAAAATTTTCGGTAACTCGTTCGTTCACTAGATAGTAGATACCTTGTTTTTACGGATCTAATGAATACAAAGTTTAGGACTTTAGGTTTATTACCAAGTCCGAAAACAGGATTTTGACGGCTGCATGAATGGGAACTAAAGGCGATTGATATAAAAAATATAACTCAGTACTCACTGCAGTGAGTGACAGAGAGCGCATTTTATCGTCGACGAAAACTTGAGGTCACGGACGGACGGACGGACGGACGGACGGACGGACGAACGGACAGACAGACAGACGGACGGGCATGAAGAGCACAATAGCGCCTCTTTTACATAAATGAGAAAATGCGCTAAAAAGTTTCGTAAGGTTAATTTGTTATAAGCACCTCCTTTATTATTTACTGTTAAAACTTTCAAATAACAAACGAGATTTCTGTACACACCATAATACAAATTAAGTGAGTTTGTTCGCACCAAAAGTATTCTTTATTAATTAACAGCCGAATTAAAGTACAGTAGCCGAGGGCATTTTTGGCTACTGGGAAACAGAAGATTAAATTTTATGAACTTGGTAGCCAGTCTCGTCCCAGAGCTATACCGGAAGCATTTTCTATATTTAATTATGACATATGATCATGATATATCGATGCACCTTAGATATATATCGATATATCGATGCACCTTCGATGCAGAGACCAGTGCTCGCTGGACGAAGCCCTACATTCTAGAAGTGGCTATTGGCAGGTTAATAGGAGTTGTAGTGGTTGAACAATCCATCGATGCTTCATCGACAGCGTCTGCCATCAGCAGTACTTCATCAGAACACCATATTTAATTTGTGTGAAGGTGTGCTCCCGTTCCATGATCTCGTGCAGGGGTTAAATTTGCTTTTTAGCGCATTTTCTCGTTTATGGAAAAAAGTGCTATTGTGCTTGCCATGTCCGTCCATCCGTCAGTCAGTCTGTCCGTCCGTGATTTCACGTTTTCGTCGACGATAAATTGCGATCTCTGTCACTCACTGCAGTGAGTACTGATTTATATTTTTTTCATTTTGTTGAATGGTATCATTCAAGTGAAAATTCAAAATTTAAGCATAAGTTGGCAGTTTTGGATATTTATGAGGTGCTACCATCATTTAGCTGTATCAAAAGTGTCTCTCTTCAAAATAGTTTTCCTTCAACTACCATGCACAATATTTTTTCGTTACTTATCACGTTTTGTTTTACATTCTCAACCTATCATTTAAACAGGTTAACTTGTGTTCTAAAATGAATTGGGAAATTGACAAGAAAACAAAATGAAGACCCAGCTTTGATATTTGTGATTGAAATTAAATCAAAACTAAAAGTCCATGCTGCATAGGCTGGATTTAATTGCAGTCGACAGATAACTTTATTTAGATGGATTTAATGATTTTTTCTCAGATGACAAATATTTTACACATTAAAACAGAAAGAGTGATCGGAATAAGTCTAACGTGTAGCACGTCTAACCAATTTTAGATCAGTCCACCAGTTTTATACGGCCCGAGTCTTAATTGTCAAAAACAGATGATGGAAAGCCAGAGATTTGATTCAAGAGTCACTTGTACTGAGGCGCGTATCACAGAAAGGCCTCGGACACTTATAGGTCTTTTTAGGCAGAGTAATGAAGACCAGTAATAATTCATTGGGCGAGTCAATGCACAATTGCTTCCATTGACCCGGTACGTGAATCTCCGCCTCGCACACCACGGAATCTTCACCACTCTATAGACAGCGTGCATGAATTCTTCCACTGATGATGTTATGTTGCAATCTAAAATATAAATGATAGGAATACAAAATGTTTTGCAGGGAAATCTATCACATAATACGAGGCTCTAAAATAAATAATGCATCATTCACTTCTGAATAAAAGAATCAATTTATTGTTTGAAAACTTGAGCTAGAAACAACGAAATGTCATTCATTGCTTAAGCGTAGAGGCACTCTCGCGGAAGCTGCTTTTTTCGACAGCACTGAAAATTTCTAGGAAAAAAACCAATATAAATAGTTTTGCTGTTTTTTTATGTATTTAAAAGTATAAGACAAAACCGAAAATAACGATAAAACAGGAATAATATTGTGGTAAAGTGACGTTTCCAAAAAAAACATTAACATAATTACCTCGATTGAAGCAAATTCTAATAAAACACAATTTCTGTCAGAGATTGATTAACTCGAAAAAATGAAGATGGATGATATGGAGGCTATTCTGACAGGTCAAATGCCATTCGACATAAAAATAAGATTAAAGCTCTATAACTTGTGGACTAAAATAGTTACATAGTGCTTTTTATTGATCAAGTTATTCATAATAACCTGAAGTAAGCAAAGGGGACCTGGTCAATAAATTCTAGATTTGCCGGGGACTCTTGCGAAGCATGTGGTACAAAGTGGCCGGAGTCAAGAGACAATGAAAGGGCCAACATGGCAGGGAGCAAAGAATGCAGGATTTTTCTCACCAGCTATTATAGGCGGGACAATTGATTGCAGGATTAATTTCAGGAGGCGCTCCATCAATCGCCCGGATTGATGGGCAGTCCGGGGGGGTTCGAGGATTGTCTATTAAGCGATGAAGGATGGCGGCTGAGGAAGGGACAATTGGTCTCGTGTAGAGACGCTTCGCCTAAATATTGTCTGTGGACCTAGTAAAATTTATATGTTTTACCCCAGCATTTACTGGCTTCTTTGCCCCAAAATTTTTGAGATAAGGAATGGGTAATATTTCCAAAAGCTTTACTTTATGTATGAGAGAAAGACGCCGTTCTTATTCCTATTTTATCCATGAATAAGTAAAAAATATTACTCAGTACTCACTGCAGTGAGTGACAGAGAGCGCATTTTCTCGTCGACGAAAACTTGAGGTCACGGACGGACAGACGGACGGACGGACAGACAGACAGACAGGCGGACATGGCGAGCACAATAGTGCATTTTTTCCATAAATGAGAAAACGCGCTAAAAAGATAATCACTCGGTTAGTCAATACTTCAAAACACTTGCATTAGTTCATATATAGTAAAGCTCTAACACAGCCTCAAATTAATCGATTACTATGGGACGCACTTCTAAAAATATCCATAGAAAATACACTAACATACTTTTCATCATATCTGAGAAATAAAAATATTTATTCAACGTTGCATTACAATACTTTAAGATGAAAGATCATTCTTACTGACCCAGAGCAACATAAAATCCAGAGAAATACAACAATTCGGAAGCTCGAATTCGAGAACTCATTACAGTGAATAAATAGTGTATCATAATCCTTCTCATTGACAATAAAAAATCATACAGGACGCAACTCATCATGACGAATGGTTTCTATCGTCCAGGAACAGATTCCCAAGCTTAGCCCATCAGTTTCCTCAAGTTGAGTGAACACGCAACTGTAACAATTTATTATCAATTCAAAGGTCAGAATAAAGGAGATTCGTCAGAATATAGGAGCGCACCAAAGCTGTGTCATCGAATGCAAACCTCGCAACGGTGAGCCGCAAGCGCGCGGCCCGAAACAATAATTTTTCCCGTTTATGAACACGTCGCGCTCATCAATGCGCGATTATGGCGACTACGGCAGCAGCGGAGAGCTCGCCTCCCGCCAATATTCCGCTGCCATTTCCATACCATTGAGCCAATATTAGCTAGCATAACAAGCTGGCGAGTTTTGTCCTATTATTAATTTGTGGATTAATTAGCTAATCGAAATCGAACAAATGAGAAAGCAAATGTTAGCTCGGGCCAGACAAAGCGCCAAACGGCTGGCTATGATCAGCCGCTGTTCACGAGATGTTCAGAGCACCAAAGCTATCGCGGCTTCCAGAATCTGCGAAGAAACCGGAAATTAAACTTCATAATTGAACAAGAACAGAGTGTCAACCAGCCCTGTCAGATTGAGCATTAAGGATGAAGCCAACGAATAAATTTATAGAATTCATAGTAGTGTAGGGCGTTGGAAAATTTTTCCCCCTAACGGCAGCGCAGAAGACATGAAGCTACAACTGTGCTCGAGACATTCGCTTACACACACTCTCTGGTAATCGAGGTTCATATTCGTACGAAATATTCATCGATTGAGAATATTATTAGAAGTATCAATTATCGAGAGCACATGGGATATACGCCAAGCAACTCTGATATTATCTGCCCGCAGAAAGTTTACAGCATTAGACATTAGTAATATTCATTTCGCAATTTTTCGAATAGCTCTCAGTAATCTATGATTTTTAGAACTATATTTTGCCACAAATTATTTATTGTACGGCAAAACTTTCGGAATGAATTTGCCACGTTGTTATTATATTCAAGTATACCTGATTCACTATTAGAACGTTAAATCTGATTTGAATCTAGCATCATTATAGGCTATCACAAGTTAAACTTCATCCACGAAGGCCAGCTATGATATTAGAGCCCAACGCCTTGAAGCAGCGCGCAAGTTCCTCTATCAAAGTCTCAGGTCATGCGACGTGCCAGTTGGACAATGAAATGCTGCTAGAAGGGCTTCAAATAAATCGTTCGCCAACGGAGCGTGACAAAAATAAAGTCCAGCTCAAGTTCTCAAAGCAAATTGGAGACGTTATTCTCCCAAAGGTGACAACTCAGGAGCTACCAGCAAGCGAGAAAAATCTGGGATCAGAAAAATTTACTTTGTCAGGCAAGATGATAAAGTCAGAAAAAAGGAAACGCAAATAATCTAAAAAAAAATCTTTAAATAAAACAGGAATTCCCGACAATATAACAAAGAGTTTTAATCAATCGTTGATAATCAAGAAAGTAGGATTTTGAAAGACACTTGCAATATGCAGAGAGCGCATAATATTTCACCAGTCCTGGGAGTCATGTTCATTTAAAATAAATTTATGTCTGCACTCCCTGATCTAGAAAATATTATTCGCACTCGTATTTGTCTTTAAAAATACATATATCCACTACAAAACTCAAACATATATGATCCAATACGATTGACCCTGATCAAGTGGGCCATGTTCGAGTTGCAAACCAACATTTGCAGAACGCATGCAGGAGAGAAAATCGAATCATCAGGCATGAATTTAAACAGCGCATTCAGTCGTGACCTTGAGCCATAAAAAAAAGTTGCTCTGAGAATTGCAGTGCTAATTGCTTTTGTAAACTGTACCCTGGACAGCAATCAATGCTCTTGCACTCAGAGCAGCTTTCATTCTAACACGAGCACCAAAACATATCAGACAGGCTCGCCCGAACACACAACCACGTTGTATGCATTGTGTTATCAGCATCTGGCACAGCAGGACAACAAATCTCTGCTGATCTGGCCGATGAGGGCTGCAATAGAGAGTCATGGTTGTTCACCAGAGACGAATAAATGAGAGAACACCAGCATTAGTTAGAACACGCCATGGCAGGGTGGCGGTGCAGCGATACCAGCGGCTGTCACTAGGGGATTCTCTACAGCTGTGAGCACGATACGTTCATGTCGAGCTAATGAAGTGCATCATCACTCAACATAAGTACAGCTCCCCGACGCTCGGCTCGTCAAGAACAAGATTGTCAACAGTGAATTTGTCATGAGTTCAACGCGTTATGAGCGGCATGAAACAGCGATGTTTATTGTGTACATAGGCGGCATGGAAGCGATGAGAGGTGCAAAGTTTAACTCTACCTCTAAAGTGTGATCTTTCTTCGATTTGTCTAGCTCACGATGGTATCAGCCACCCGAAAACAGGAATAAAATAAATTCAAATTATGATTATGTTAACGAAGCTACTTAATATGAACTTTACAGAGAGCGTAATCTTTACACTAGATTGCTACATTGGTTAAATAGTTGGTATCAATCAAACACTTGTTTGTTGCGAAAGAACCTCATGCCTTTTCAAAAAGTAAGTTCCTTCTTAGTTATTCTACCTCTGTACCCTCATTACCCAAGTTTATATTCCCATAACATAATACACGAAAAAAAACTGCAGCAGTCTTTCTCACAGATCAGCACACTGTTTATCAGAAGCTACAGCTATAGCACAGGATCTGTGTTCAGCACAGCACATGGCTCGTAATACAGCTGTTCACTGCATCGTCACGTCCAACCACCACATTGCCATGCAACTCTCCCTTGTAACAACTCTTAGCGGCGAATGATTTGAGTGTTGGATTTAGCTACTCGATCCCGAGAGCGAGGTAGGAACCATATCAGTTACTAGTCAGTCTACTGAAAGTTTTCCATCTACTGCGAATTCGCTTTGGACACTCTTCACTCTTTTCATAGTCTTGATTGTTCGACTCAACAAATTTGCAAATTCCTCAAATGAGTCACAATCTTATTCAGAATAAATGTGTAAGTTATTATTCTGTATTTAATTAATTACCACACAAAATGTTTCATAAAAACAAACAAACAAACAAAATGCTGAGCGCATTCATAAAGAAAATATAATACTATAAAAGCAAAGAGTATATCCAGGGCATGCCTATCACCTTAACACACATGTAACAGCACAGAAATACACGGGTAATGCTTATACAGCTTGCATGTGTGAGCAGAGCGAGGCGCCAGAAAACCAAGACCATAACTCATAGGGATGGCAGGCGGTCCCCGAGGCGCCATTCCTCAGGCATTTTATTACGCACGAACAATTTTAACCACAAATCAGAAAAAAACACAGCCTCTTGGGCGGCAGGCGTAATTTACAAGAACGTCGTTGCTGATTGGCTGCCGTGGTGCCCGCATGACGGTACAGACGAGATCCCAGCGCGAGCTGCTAGACATGAGTAGAAATTCCCACACAACTGAAATTTGTTAGACAGAAATGCACTAATAGCTTTTTATAAATTAAAGGTGTAACAATATTGGTGAATATTATAATATTACAATATACAATCATAAAAATACTATTAGTGAATATATGACGGTAACGAATTAAGTGAGTCAAAGAGTCATACATTCCGAACTTCGGATGGCTCAATGAAAATTTTGTTCGAAATTGTGAATCTAAGTCACACAAACGACATCTAATTATGAAAATTATTCGACCGCTACAAAAGATTGAGAATCATGTAGAATTCAGGAAAATCATCAGCAAACGATTTATTATGATCAGTAACAGTTTAGAATATAGATACAATTTTATAACCTTCCAAAGTAATAGCGGTTCGAATTTTGTCATAACGCCACGTCATCCCGACTCATATTTAGAGGAGTCATCACGATTCCTTTCATAAAGGCTTTGATTTAAAGTAAGATGCTATAATTGGTACTACATGTAGAGCAAGCAAGCAGAAGAAAACATGAAGTGCATACGACGCCCCATGGAGCTCCATCCAAGCAAATGACCCTCGTTAAAATTAAGATGTCATTAACTCAGAAGAACGGGGGAAAGAATTGCTAATGGTGCAAGTGAGAGCCCTCGCAATCCCTCGCAAAAATTCAATAATTATCTGCAAGCGAGCGCAGCACAACCAAAAGCGCGCTCTTCATTACGACAGCGGCGACGCTCAGTGGCGCGCGAGTCGAGCTGTACTTTCTATTTTACAGAGTTGCTGGGGGTGCAAATTCCTATCAGGCTCGTGCTATCTGGTATAAGCTCCAGCGTGGCTCATGTTTCGCTGTAAACTCCAGTCGGCTCAGGCTAACAGGCTCATGGCCGGATCATGATAACAGACGTATGAACTCGTGTCAGGCTCATGCTAACTGGAATAAGCTTCAGCGCTTATCCTGTCTGAATATTCAGACCGGATCATGCTTACATCAACTCTTGCTCCGATCATCCTAATGTACAAATTAGGATCATCCTAATTAACAAATTAGGATGATCGAAGCAAATGCTCGACTAATAGCAGCTGATGTGCACTCCAGCTCGGCTCATAAAATGAGAAAGTTCTCATATAAAGCCAGTGAGCATCAGATCACCAGCACATTCTAACTGCCAGGCCGTAATTTCAAAAAAGAAAAAAAAACGGCCACATCTAAGTGAACTCACACTGTATTTCGTATAAACGAGCTCATGCCATAATTTTAAGATTGAAAACGTTTTATATGATCTAGAATTGAGTTTAAACGTAAATATAGTCCGATTAAGGCTCTTTGATCCAAGCATTAAGTTTTTAGCTGTTGATTTTCAACCGAACATTGGGGTGCAGATCGAACTCTCAATGCAATGAAAAAAGAAGTAAGGAAAAAACATGGAAAAGCGTACCAAGCCACTGAATGACTTAATTATGAATCTAAATCAAAGTAAAATAAGAAAAATGATCACATTTGGTTAGTAGAAAGCCTTAACCTATATGAAACGCCTCAATAGTCTAAGTATATGATTATTTGTAAGGCGTGTGACTGTAGTTTACTTGCAAGGCGATATTATAATGGCAAAGTTAGCCTGTGAATGCGAGGTTATGGTTTTCTCATCACCGTGTTTATTTTTCATGTGTACCTGCATTTATTTCAAGCAATACAATAACCTTACACAAAAATATGTAGTCGATACTCAGATTTCAAAGGAAGCAAAATTTTCAATGATAGCATCACCAAATACCCGAGGATGGTCACGAACGTCCCGTGACTGAACCACTTTTGTAAAGAGGTTTTTGTAAGGAGATCAAGAAACGTTCAGCCAAACCAACAACCGCAAGACCAACACAACAAACTTGCAACTCCAAAACATGAGTGAATACCATATTAAAAAATACTCAGCCCCACAATTATCACTAATTCCAAACGAAAAGATTCAACGCCCACATTGACTTCTGTTGCATGGGCACATTGAGGGCCTTGGATCAATTCAGCAGGATCTTGTGTAGCAGTTAGGAATAATGACGGCAGTGATGCGACGCATGATTTGTGAACCGTTACCGCCACTCTCGGTCGCGGTGTCTTCTGGCTCATCGAATACAGAACATTTACGATAGGAGATGCAATTGTAATGTTTCAGCTCTTATTGAAGTGTCATGAATATTTGTCAATCTCGCACCTACAACTTCGCAGGTATTTCACTTATCGTTGTTATTCGTATGCCAAAGAATCTTTTAATGGTCAAACTGGTATGCATTGAAATACTTTCTTAGAAAAAAGTGAGTACGAATTTAGTCCACGCAGTGTGAAGTATGTCCATAGGAAGTTAACCCTTGACGACTTTATAGAACACGGAATTAGCCGTGTATGGAAGCACTGAAAGGAGCTGGCAGCTAACATCTGCTCGGAGCGCAGCAGCTGAATTCTGCAATTTGATGGACGTGCCCTTAGAAGCTCCTGTCGTGTAGGGTAATTGATGGGATGGCCACCAAAACCACCGCAACAGCGGGTAGGTGTTACTGCAACCAAAAGCGGCACAGGTGTTAATACTCCAAACGATTCCTAGCTAGTGAAACGTGTCAAGAATCCATATTTAGACAATTTTCATGCATTTCTGCGTCTGGGAATCCCATATGTTAATACTCCAAACGGATGCTACCTAGTAAAACGTCAACAATCCCTATTTAGATTTTCATGAATTTCTGCATCTGGGAATCACAGGTGTTAAACTCCAAACGATTCCTAGCTAGTGAAAAATCAACAAAACCCATTTAGATATTTTTCATGAACTTCTGCATCTGCGAATCACAGGTGTTGATATTCCAAACGATTGCTACCTAGTAAAAAGTCAACAAAACCCATTTAGATATTATTTTGCATGAATTTCTGCATTTAGGAAACATTGCAATCATTTAATTATTAGATATCCTGATATTGGCTGAAAATTAAAGAAATAAGGTCGAAATTTTCAAATAAACTTCTGCTCAAAAACATCCAAAAAGGCATTAATGTTAGAAATGCGCTAGTGAGATGGATATTAATTTATTCAGAGTACCAAGCATTTATTTCGTCAGAAGTTTGCTTTTGTTGGTGCTTCAGCACCAGAATTTTTCAAAGTTTATCGCCCGAAAACTTTTCAACAAAATGAAAAAGCCCAAAGTTGTTCGATCAGTGTTCCTCCACTCCAACTACAATTAGTCAGCCAGCTGGCAAGAAACAACCCAATGAAGGATTATCGTAATGACCTTGCAGAATAAAATATTTCACAGCTAAATCAACATGCATTATAACGACACTCTTGTTAGCACCAATTAAGCAGCATAACTAATGGTAGAAACTTGAGCTGAACTATACGTTTTTAGTGCGACATCAGAATGCAAAACTCCATGACATAAATGCTTCCTGGTAACGTTCTCCCTAAGTAACAGGCTTCTATTGGAACTTTATTCATTTCTAGAAGAAATTTGTAAGCCAAGAAGACGTTCCCTCGTGGAAGCAGGCACTGTCGTGGGTCGCGGCCTCCAGACTACTAATCGCTCATCAGGTATCGACAGCAGGGCAACAGTTTAGCGCTGCAATCTTGCAACTCAAAGGCGACTTCTAAGCCTGGTAGAAATTGAGGGAGCAGGAAGAGATTTTTAGTGGCAGTAATTGAAAGCTGCCGCCAATTATCCGTCCAAAAGTTGGCAAGTCAAAAGGAGTTTTGGAGTCTCGAGTGAGTGATGAAGACTACAGACGACAGCCTCGCACACGTCAGGTAGCAAGCGATGCTTGAAAGAAAGCGCTTTATGAAACTGATGGGGCGTTCTCGTCTTGTAAATTGAAACAATCAGATAGATGACACAAGAACTTGAGAAGCATGACGTATTAAAATTATCTAAGATTTCACACCTTAAATTGATAAGCGATGCAAAGGAAGAAAAAACTCATGAAAATAATAGAAAGGAACCTAAAATTCAACATAAATCTCTCGAAGAAACCAAAAAAAATAAAAAAATGTACAAACTTAACATTAATTAATTAGTAGCTCTGAAAATGATGAGCTCAGATGAGGCCCTTCTAAAGTAATAATGCATCACCGCATTAAAGCCAAAGTGCAGCGGAGTATGAAAACTCGTTTATAGTTCATGGCATAATTGCAGAGCTCCACGGCCACGCCGGTATTTATTACATCGACGCTAGAGCACATTGCCCCCTGATTATCGTGGTGCTCACAGAGCAACGTCAGCAACTATCAGAGGTTGATTTTGTCTCGCATGAGTTTTACAGTTCACAGGATTACTCCTGTTTTAGAAAACCGAACATTTAGTTGTTTTGGATTAAGTATTAATATTGATAATATTCAAGGGATTGAGGTTTTCTTTATCAATGAAATTCTTCGGTTCCACTCGAAATTTACCGTCAGTATTTAGATAATGCAATAGCGCACAAATCAGGAAGATAACCGTGATGCATGAACTGTTTTCTTATAGATAATGGGACGTAACAATATGGTGTTAGTCCAAATCTAACTGAAACAAAGTTGACAAGTTTATAGTTTCACAGATGGACCATCTGAAACGCAGCCGTACGTATTTTGCATAATGTGACCAGATAGTTCCTTTCACCGACAAGCACATTGGCTCCTTTCACAAGCGCTCAACAAGTAGGATCGCGGAGACAGGAGTCGCTAATGTTGCTGTAGCCACGGGCGTCGTAAAACGCCTATGAAGCTACAAGAGCAGCCGTAAAAGCAGAGCTGACTTTTATTCTAGCCCAGGTGCGCAAGGTGGAGATGGTAACCAAGGTGGCATGGTCAGGAGGCACATTAAAATGATTTTAGTAAGCCTGCGCTCCCGCTAATGAGATTATAGTTAGATTTAATCAAATCCTATACATTTCAGCATTCTTTTCGTTCAGTAAAACATAATAGTACATTCGCAAAAAATTTACTTACAAACATTTACTTACAAACATAGTAAGTACATTCGCAAAAAATTTAGTGCTATACGAATGAAAGCTTGATTTTCTCGATTTTTAATCCGTAGATTAAGACAATGTTTACGATTTGTTCCACTGGGCTCATAAATGATAGTCTTTACAAAGTGCGATACCTGTAGGTAATGAAAAATTGAATCAATTTTACATCGTAAATGCGCAAGATTCAGCCTGCCGAATAGAGTAAGGATGAACCAACTTTGAAAAATACGAGCTTGTCCGTTCAAGGAAAGTGGAAAAGAACCGCCGGGTGTGGAGGAGAGACGTCAAGATTAATGATGACGGATGAATAGACCTACGAAGCCTCGAGAAAGATAAGAAAAACCTGGATTTGTGAAACCGAGATGAGTTTTTGTGCGTTATAATCACAGAAACAAATCAATGGGAAGATATCTGCAACCTCCGCCCAAACCCTGGACATTTTAATGAGCACGATACAAAAAAGCCTTTCTTATTGAAAAATTTCTTCGTGTTTTTATCAATTTAATAATCTTATTTAAGCAAAAAGATATTTAATATTCTATAATAGCAAAAAGAATCGGAGAAGAAGCTCAGCTACATCCGATGCTTACAAGCGACCCATATAATCATTTTTTATTCAGAATACAAAAATGCGTGACTACTCTTGCGGTACAACAGTAACAGTGATGCTTTTACCGATGAGAAAATAACAAATTTCTGCTACTCGCACTGAGAGCTCAATGGATGTTATTCTATAGCAAGCTTTTAGTTACACGGCAACTTGATATCCATTGGAAAAAGATCTACGACACACATTTAAAACTTTGTATCTGATGCTCCATTTTAGCTCTCACTAGATGGCTGATAAAATAGAGTAGAAATTAATTACAGGAACACATTTTCATCGACTTTATTTACTGTTACCTTTGTTTGAATTTTTCATTTAGGTAACAGTAAGAAATACAAAGGATAAAATATATTGGACGAGGAAACGACAGCTCGAGCTCACATGCGAGTTCTCAAATTAATTTCAAACATTCACGTTTTCAAACATTCAAATTCACGTTTTGTTGCCATTCGATGAATTTCATTATCCAATCCGGATAACAGAAAAGAGCAGAGGCCAGATGCTAGGCGTAACGCGAACTGCAACCAATAACTATATACATCGCCTCGCCAATTTGATTAGTCAAGCAAAATGTTAAAAATATAACTCAGTACTCACTGCAGTAAGTGACAGAGAGCGCATTTTCTCGTCGACGAAAACTTGAAGTCACGGACAGACGGACGGACGGACAGACAGACAGACGGACGGACATGGCGAGCACAATAGCGCCTTTTTTCATAAATGAGAAAATGCGCTAAAAATATGACCAAAATGCTTACTCAATTTTTGAATTTGACTGGAATATTTTGCAATTGCTGGATAAAGTTATCTGGTAAATGGAAAATTCGTGTTGCAGCACAGATGAATATTTCGAAGTTACAAAAGCTGATCATTGAAATTAATTTCACAAACGAACAGATCATTTATGATATTTTCATAGAAACAACAAGGATAAATAACTACCGACAATCGAGAGGTTTAATTTAAGTTATAAATTACGAATGGCATCATCGATCAATAGAAAAAATCTTCAGTGGATAAGCCCGTGATCAAGCAAAATTGTAAAAATATGACCAAAATGCCTACGGCGTAGTATGGACGCCGAGAGTGCACTTATACATAGTTATACTCAATATTTACGAACCGTTATATTCAGGACTTAGCTTCCCTTTAAGTTCACTGAGGAATGCACTCTGACGCTGATTTGATTGTACATCCTGTTGGATACGAGACGCTGAGTTACCACTACGAGAACGTTCACTCGGGGAGCAGAATTTGCCTGGATACGAGACGCTGAGTCATCACTACGAGAACGTTCACTCAGGGAGCAGAATTTGTCTGGATACGAGACACTGAGTCATCACTACGAGAACGTTCACTCTTGGATACGAGACGCTGAGTCATCACTACGAGAACGTTCACTCGGGGAGCAGAATTTGTCTGGATACGAGACGCTGAGTCATCACTACGAGAACGTCCACTCGGGGAGCAAAATTCGTCTGGATACGAGACGCTGAGTTATCACTACGAGAACGTTCACTCGGGGAGCAGGATTTGTCAAGTCAAAGCTTAGGTGAAGTAGAGATGACTTACGTTATAAGACTCGCCTCCGGTGTGAACCTGACTTTACCCGAGTCATGTCTAATATTAACTTCTTGCAGTAAACCTGCTCTAAACTGCATGCTACTTTCAATATTAAGGATTGAAACACCTTACTGCCATTTCTCTCAGACCAACTAAGAGCTGCGAGGTAAAACCTTACCTACACCTTAGAAGCAGGGTTAAAGACGGCATATTATCTAAGACAAGCGTGACTGATAGAAATTATTCATTATTGAAATGAATAAAAAAATTGATCATGAAAAAACCTTGCTGGCATGAAACAGTCAGATGATCACAAAAATATGACAAAGAAAGTAGAGATATGCTACCAGAGGATGAAAGAAGTTTTTGGAACATGCAAGTTCACTGGACGAAAAGAGAAAAAAACGTACTTTTCGCCTGATATCGGCAGAAAGAAGAGCTTAACATGGACTGGCCTCAAATCGTTTGGTGCAGCAACAAATATTGACGAGAACTTGTTTGCTTGAGCACCAAAGTTTAAGTGCAAAAACTCTTGACAAAAACTTCAATCCTCTGCATCGCAAAGTAAGCTTTAGGTAAGTTTCTAAAAAATAGTTACCTTGCACGGCAACTGAGCAGGGATGTTTCCAGTCAAGAAATCGAATACCGGTGAGAAGGTCAGAGCTGGGGTGACGAATACCGGGATCATACCGTTACCGATTGATAATGATAATTATTTTGCTCGTTTATAAAAAGTCGACATTTCGTCAGCAAAGAAAAATTTAGCTAAATGAAGAATTTGATTAGCGACTTTTCTCGCATCCAATATTTTTATGATAATTTGATGGAATGGCAGTAAATACAGCACAGCGTCAGTTTCGAACTCCGCAAGACAGTGACCGACAACATGCAACGCTCCCCCAATAATGCTTCCTCCTTCATTTTACCGGAGCAGAAGCGCTTCCCACCATCTAATTGATACTCAATTAATTGAGCAACTTCACGACCCGAGGGCGAAAACTTTAGCAGAACTCCAAGACGCACTTTTAAAAGTTTACAACGAGTTTATTGGTAACTTTTCGCGTAGATTCCTGAATGCCCCCACACGTCCCATGAGTATAACTTTGTAGACTTGTTCAGGACAAAAGTGCGCGCTCCAGAACTTTACGATTTTTTATTGTTATCAAAATAGAATCTAAGGTTTTGACGCTCGACTGAGAACAAATCAATCTCAGCAAAATTTAGTTCCTATTGGATACCATACAATATGGGTTAAAAGGACAGTTACATGTTTATTGAAATTGAACCACGAAATGCAAATAAAATATGACTTTGGAATTTGTTTTTGGTCGGAGGCGAAGTTTTTTCTTAGTTGGGATTTACTAGGTATTTACATGACAGTCTTAACGAACTCAAATATGCCGAATAAGTAAGTAGTAACAGCAAAAATATTCGTTAACAAATGTACAATTCTCGAGAAATTTAAACTCCTAGTGAAAAAATCACGTCATAAAATAGAACAACAAAGAACATGAGAAATTCTTTATATCCAATAGGGTTCACAGCCAACTATTAATTCGAGCTTCGTTAGCCAGTGAGCCTTAAAAATAGTATAGTTTGAAAATTACAACGAAAATTATTGTGACATTATCAGAGCAGGAGCCGATGCGAATGATTCATCAGAGCAGAGCAGCAGACCAGCACGGAAGCGAGCGACAGCCTCTTTAGGGAAGCAGGCACAAGTCATCTATTATTCAGACATTTGGGAGCACGACCAGGGAGCATCATGGACTATATGCCTCTCAGAACACAAGATTAAAATGATGCTGCTTCTCGCTTGCCGCTGCTCTGCAATTATTATTTTTCAAGTCATAATTGATGTTGTCGCATCTGATTCTTGGTTGGTTTTTAGAATATGCAAGTAGTTTCTAAGCAGTTACTTTCGCGATGATTTTCCGTTTACTTTCCTAGTATTATATGAGGCCATTATAGTTTCTGAAGCAAACGGATTACATTTCCATGTTTCAACATTCTGTTTTCGTTTTTCCCTTGATATCTCCTTCCCTGATGTGATTTTCTTATTATCACTGTTTGTGTTCTTGTTCTATAAAGATCTAACACTGGTTTATGTTTTTCAGGGAACGTTGACATCTTAACAATTTTTAAAAAATTATTCTTTGCCAACAAAACGTTAACAGGAATTGCTTCTAGAGAACACACAGCAGATTCACATATTTTGCGACCTTGAAATTTACGTCGAACTAAATAATAGCCAATCCGAACACCCCATAGTTTCCTAATATGAGCAGCAGCAGCAGCGTTCTCACAGAATAGAAGGCGGTAATTTGCAAGGGAACTCGGCGGTTTTCGGTCGAGGATGGAGCCATCAATCACTCTTCGAAGAGCTCTCAGTTCACTTTAGCGGAGCCTCCTGCAATGATGGCCATCCTCCCCATAACAGGGCTCGTGCCACCATAAGTCAGCTGTGTGTGACGGTATTTTCGAACATTAGCGCTGGAGGCCGATATCGAAATGGCTTTATGAACAACATACTTCACTCGGCCGCTCAGTGGTCGGCGAGTGCCCACGCAAGATCGCAAATCTGACGAGTTGCATTTGGTCATTGCCTGACGATTATTTACCTGGTAATATCGGGTGCAAAACTTAAATACTAATTGGTAATATACACTTTCCACTTCCCAGGTAGAATAGGATAAATACCGAAAAAATAAACCTGTCAAACAGCTGAAGACATTTTGAATCTCTCTATTATATAGCATCTTACCAATGCAGGTTAATTTTTTATGAAAGGTCAGTTAAGGTTTTCGATTTTTTCGGTTTATTAGAGAATTGTGTCTATTCGACACTATGAGTTTAATGCCCAAAGCGTAAAATTTATCACAGGAGATAGATTCATTTTCGAAAATTTTATTTGAAGTTGTTGACTAATCAGACAAGAAGTCCGAACTCATCGTTCGACTAAAAATAACAGCCAAGAGTTTTTGACCTTATTTTAGCAAGGCGTAACATTGTGGCTCGTCAAAATGGAGGGATGGCGTGAGAAGCGAGAGTTACAAGTAAAAGGTTGGGTTCCTCTTAGCCACGACAATGGCCTCAGTCTCCAGAGACCCTTCAGTATCAATGGGAAACACGATGAGTTTACTCTATAAATAGTTAAGATTCAATAAACTCTTTTATTCTTGATAAAAGCGCACAAAATTAAATTATCCAACACTTTTAAGCGAGAGTTACAAGTAAAAGGTTTGGTTCCTCTTAGCCACGACAATGGCCTCAGTCTCCAGAAACCCTTTATATTATCAATGGGAAACACGATGAGTTTACTCTATAAATAGTTAAGATTCATTTAAACTCTTTTATCCTTGATAAAAACGCACAAAATTAAATTGCCCAACACTTTAACTCAAGAGAAATTATTCAATAATTACCATTATTCGATATTACTATATTTATCTAGATTTTACTAAACTGTCACAAGCTTCAAACGTGAGCTCATTACTTCAAATCAAAGAACTCATTACAGCACCAAATCCGAATTATTAAGAAACACCAGTTCGTTTAAAGATCGCTTAAAAATGAGTCAATATGATCCACTTCATTGGTGGATACAGTTCCAGTCATAAATTTTCGATTAAAAACTATTTAACAGCATACAGATAAAATAGATAATGAGCGGTATGGAGCGATTTCAGGAAAATTAACTTCGCAGTCTGAAGCGTTATTTTGTGTCATTCATCTCAGACGAAAGTTAATTTGATGATCATTAATGTAATCTCCAAAAAAAAAATATTTCAAATGAATTCAAAATAGAGGATTTCGCAAAATTAACAAAAGTACCCATTAAGAAACGTATAGAGGGAAAAATTATCTATATCATTCATCGTGGATTGTTACAAGATCGAATTTCATCCATTGTTTCCCGTAATAGAAATGGAGGAAGCCTTTCCAAACCATCGCTATTTTCCGTTAATACTAATAAGCTTGAGATATTGTAGTAATACTACCACAATAAATATACTGATATTGAATGCAAATTAATTGAATTAATTAAATAATATTGTTTAACGTGCAGGTTCAGTAAAGGGCACTTTGTAGGCACTGAACTTGACTTCAGTGAGCTGCAGGTCTCTTGATACCGACGAGATCTAACTTGGGGCCATAATTAAAACATGACTAAGAGTATAGGCCATGCATCAACGATAACTAGGCCTTAATCTGAAGCGATTATAAGGACGGTCCTAGGTACACAGAATGAGCATCAGTAAAGTAATTTAATCTGACGATAAACTGAAGTCAAATATTTAGAATTATAATGTTCATAGCCTGCAGTTCAGGCCCGACAAAGTACTATAATAACGAGGGCTACAATTTTAGAAGCTATAATTGAAATTCTTGAACAAGTATAAGATGTGGCAATAAGCTCCTTAATTAAGGTTCAGCGCCACGAATATAATTTCTACTCAGTAAGATTGCAAGTTGCGCATTCATTCAAGGCCCTCCTGAGGCGGCGACCGGTACACAAAACTGTAGAATAAATACAGACACCATCGTCACTGGGCACTGAAGTAGGAGACGAGTGCAGAGCAGTGACTGTTGTAGAGGTAGACCTGCACTCTGACACTGTAAGATAAATACAGCCATCAGTGTTTGGTGCTGGAGTATGAGAAGAGTGCAGTCCGCAGTGACTGTTGTGGAGGTAGACCTGCACCCTGACACTGTAAGATAAATACAGCCAACAGTGTTTGGTGCTGGAGTATGAGAAGAGTGCAGCCCGCAGTGACTGCTGTGGGGGTAGACCTGCACCCTGACACTGTAAGATAAATACAGCCAACAGTGTTTGGTGCTGGAGTATGAGAAGAGTGCAGTCCATGCAGTGACTGTTGTGGAGGTAGACCTGCACCCCGACACTGTAAGATAAATACAGCCAACAGTGTTCGGTGTGAGAAGAGTGCAGCCAGCAGTGACTGTTGTGGGGTAGACACCTACACCCCGACACTGTAAGATAAATACAGCCGCTATTGTCACTGGACGCTGGAGCTGTCTTGGTATAATGGCCCCCCGTTTTGGTCATGAATCTTGCTCGAATTTCGCAACATGATGTACAGTCAAATTAGCGCGCGTATATCCATTCCCGGTGCGCCAGTCAAGATGAACCTAATCGACGAGAAGCGTCAAATGGTCATGAGATATGTCATCAAATGTTAGCGCAATAGGAAGCGTGAGCCCAAATGAATCAACGAAAACACGGCATTGCATGTATAGTTATTGGTTTCCTAATCATTAAATGTTTCTTCGTAAAATTTGCGAACCATAATCACTATATGAATGTGCATCTCTCTCAAAGGCAGTTCCGGACATTTCCGCATACATTGTAGAAAAAAACTAACGGATTATATTATTCGAAGTCGCAGGTGATGTGGAACACTTTACAATTGCGAGCAATAATTCTCATAATCTCATTTTCTTGTTCAATATATCAACTCGGAATGAATTATTTTATCACACTATTAAAGAAATTATATTTTTCCCTTACGTATTTGATTTACCAAGTCGAACTCAGTGAGGTCAAGCAGCGTTGCCCAAAGCTCTACCAGCAGCAGTATGTACGACACGACCAAGCTTCAAGTACACCTGATAATGCATGAGAAAGCACGCGCCAAATGAGCGCTTCCACGTAGAAAGCAACACGCGCCGCGAAGATCATCAGTGAGTATGGACGTCGATTGCAACGTGTGAGTTATGAAGCCATAAATTCAGAGCCCAGGTGAGGCTCCAGGCTGCCTATTAACTAAGAGATACATCGCCACAGTTATTGCCTTAAATATTAACCGAGACATTAGTCAAACACAAGACGATCGATAACACCTGATGTCTTTTACGGTGGATCATCATTAGAGTAATTGAATGAATTATTCAGTTCATTCAATTTTTCTAAGGGAATTTTAAATTTTATTTTATTAAGGGATATTTATTAAGGGAAAAATAAAAGAATGTTTATAAAAATGTAATATATAAACGAAATAATTAGTAATAAGCCATTGACTTTCAATATTGATGTTTTTCTTGCCACAACAAAAATTAACGATGAAAGCAAACTTGACTGGAAAAACAATGAAGAGTTTTAGAATGGTAAATGGGCGAAAACTCAAAGTAGAATATAATACATACAAAGTTTAAGAGAAAGGCATACAACTAAAAGAAAAAAATTAGATAGAAAGTAAGATTCAGGCGCTTCAACATGTATACAGCGAAATCAATAGTATGCGGACAAATTCAGTAGAAGATGAATTAAGTATATACATTTACTTTGCTTGAATTCTTACTAGTCCGTTTTTTTCACATAAATCGCCATTGATTACTGGATGAGCTAGTGATATTTTTGAGAACGCTTGCCGGAAATAACGTTAAATGAAAAATGTATTCAATTATATAGGGTACCAGTATATCAAAAAGCAATAACAAACGTACAGCCAACCAAGCACCAAACTTCTAGTCATAAATGAGGCTAAAGAAGGAAGTTTACGACCCACTTTGCATCCTCTTCACTCCCGGCGAATCTCAGGATGTGCGAGGTCGTAAGATTTGCGGTTAGCTTATTACGCCAGACATGGATCAAGAATTGAACTGAGAATAAACTGAACCGAAAAGGAATGGTGGCAAATTGGTCACAATGACATTGTCGTAATTACTAATAATTTACATACTTTGAACTTCGAAAATGTGATATACTAACCTGCAACTAACATGTTAAAACAGTATAGCGATAGACTTTCTTCAACATTCGAACGCAATTGGAATTTTCAATTTCGAAGTACACTTGGTGAAACACTAACTTAAGCTTTGGTGAAGTCTCATATGCGCACGCTGACTTCATTACATACCAAGACAAAATATTCCAACTGTTAAGTTTGTTCATCACGATGAGTCTCAACAACGAGGGTACATCTGATGGGAAAAAACGAACACCGATTCAATTCACTGATACATAGTGAACTGAACGTAATTCCAATATAATACATCGAATCACTTCACATTACGCTCAACAACAATATTATAATAAGCAAATTTCTCCTCACATATTTTTCTAAGATACAATCGTGTTAAGGGACTTGAGAAGCACCTCTCAATCACTCTAAGCAACAGCCTGCTTACGATGCAGTGAAACGTTACAATATTGCAGGCAAGCAAGACGCTGGCCTCATGCAAAGGCTCATTAATGGGAGATTTGGCAGGCAGTTTTCGATGCATAACAGACTAGGCGGCGCTCGCTCGTCGCGCCTTCATGCGCGTCGGACTTGGCGTCGCGCCGAACATAAATATTGACGGGCAGAGTTTCGTGCGAGATTGTCATGCTAATAACACGCATAAAGGCGATCGTCCTCGTATTTCTGGGCTAGAGGATTTTTTCTGTCAAGCATGTTATCAGAAAATATAATCGCAGGTTATGGTAAGTATCCACTATGAAATAAATTTAAATAATACTTGATGATACTCTCAATAAAAATATTTAATATCAACATATATACATCATTATTCAAACTAGATTATTGACAATCCAATTAGTTTGTCTGGGTGTCAAATTACAAACAAAAACCATAGTGAAATGATATTAGATAAAATTGAAAGTCGATCACTAGAAAGATGTCGGTAATTTCTAGAAATAAAATGTCATAGATTCCAGGTATTTTGATCGAGTAACAGACCGTAGGAAAATAAGAGATTTCCCAATTTTATTCTTAATATATTTTATTCCTATTGCGCTATAATGTTTGGATATATCACGGCGTCACTCCTGGTTTGATTTCGATATTGCACGGTTTCATGACTTCACATTTAAGCTTCAGATTCCGGTCAATTTATGAACCTATCTGAAAGTGAACCAGCAGAGGGCAGGGCATCGAATTCCTTCCGATGACCTAAAAAATCAATATCTACAGGTGACATTCAACAGAAATCAAGGCTGAGTTCACAAACAAAATGACAACAACCACTCGAACAGGAAGGAAGGGCGCACCAAAGTCTAGTTAAATGTCAGGGACAGCGCCAGGCGTAGCCTCAAATTATGGGTCTAAACAGAGGCGCTGGTAACGCTATTGCTGACCCAGTCCCGGCGAACCTAGCTCTTATAAATGTGTTCCTAAAATATAATACCTTCCGATATATTATGAATCGTTAACAACTCAAATATTCAATTAATTTTTTCACGAATAGGCAAGTAAAAAGTAATCAGTGGAGCGCGAGTTATCATGTTAATCTATTCTGAGTTTTCCAGTAATTAAGTAGTCTATGAAAGCAGCACAACTTATCAACTGATTATCTCGCTATAAGCGGTCTAAACTACGCTATCTTTTCTGCTAACTTCTCATAAGTTTTATTTTTCAACTAAATATTTACTTAACGAGAAATACTCATACATGCGTCTTCATACACATGCCTCACACTGACCAAGAAACCCTGGTGCAAACAACACTCAAATGCGCTTTTAACAAATGGATCTCACAACATAACAAATAAATGGATCTCACAACATAACAAACAAAAGGATCTCACAAAATGAGATCCATCAGCAAGGGCGGCAGCAAAAGGCGAATTGCATCGGTACCAACAGCAGCAAGACATAAGAACAAATCACCAGCCGAGTGGGTGCCCACTAGATGGTTTGTCATGACAGTCGACAGCAGCAATTTCTGCTGCATTATCTAATTCACTGAGACTACATTATAGGTGAGCAAAATGCCGCCTCTAATGCATTCAATGGTTTTAGTTCACTTAGCGTAAGTAAAGAAAATTCGATAGCTTTCACATTCCCCGTTCAAGTCATCAATTAGCCTTGCAGATTGGTGCATATAAATGTATTTCGATGACTGAAAACTGGTAGCGTTCATATATATGTCATGATAAAGTGTTATAAATAAAATGAAGTAAAGTTAACATAAGAGGTGCTACATTTCACAGGTCTCGGGATTACGAGTTATAACATTAGTAAGTGCGAGTTCCGTTACGAAACCATTAACGCAACCATGACATGACCTGAAACGCTTTAGATGTTGTTCAAGGAGCGTCGGTGCATAATAAATATATTGCATAAATCGGTATATTCATTACAAGGGAAAATTTTCGTGCTGCCTGTTTGCTGCTGCAACAATATAGAAAAGAATTCACTGTCCTTCATAATGTATCAATGGAATTAAATTTTAGAATTGGGTATAGAATTTCAGATCGACATTTTAATAGTTATTGAAAATCCATACAAAAGAACTCAACCGCTTTCCAGCGATAATTAACTAGTACCTATCATAGAGCCAATTGACGTAAACTTGGTCTGCCATAGGATTGACTTACACCTCGTTCTGTCAGGGGTCAAAACAGGAGTCAGGGCAATATTGCGTAATCTAAGCTCTGCGTTAAGAAAAAGAAAGCCACGACGTAACGCTGGAGTTAATTTAGGCAAGCGTCGACGGCAGAAGCGTCGGCCCGAGATGGATCTAGGCTCTATACTACGCGCCCGTCACCCCCAGACGCAGCATAAAATAAAGCGGCAACCCTTCGAGCTTTGCTCAAGTGAGGCCAAAATTTGGAGTGCGTAAGCCAAGAGGTTGGCAAAAGGAAGCACCGAGGCGTTTCCCCGATAAAATATCAAAAAATGTCACGAGCAACTCCATCGCGCCAGAGCGCGTTTTAATTTCAAGTTGTTAATTCAATGCAGATAGGAGGAATAAATTTGAGTTCATTAATGAGGCATTTTTTCTCGTTTTTTGGTTCAAATATTTTCAGAGATTTATATATATACGTATATGTACTGTATATCATGATAAGCGCGAACGCCGACGGTTTTTGTCTGAAAAGTCCACGGATTATACTTCTAATAATTCAGTAACTTTATATCCAGCGCTACAAGTCCACACAAAAGTTGACTTTGATAATCAGAATACATAAAAATAAAGATCTGTAGCAACTTCTCAAAATCCAACGAAAAAAAGATAACTATAATATTTTCCACATAAGAATTATTTATTGCGAGAATGATTTGACAACACAAACCATCGACACTGAAATTATAATGGAAATCAACTGAAGCTCATACCATGTATATATGAGCTTCATGCCATGTATAGTATAGTGTTGATGGCATGCAGCAGTTTTCAGCAATAAATGCGTGTCCATTTCATTACTTCTATGTTTCTGTCTCGCTAGAAACCCGCACCTTGTAACGGAATGAAAAGCAGGCATGATTTATACCTGCTTATGGATTTTCCATCTGCATTACGAACCTGACCCTCGTGCGTTTTCGTAACCTAAAACAATTAGAGCGCTGATACTGAAAACTGTCGCATATATTGACCTGGGCCTATACTTTCAAAAAAAGTTAAGAGATCGTAAGTTCATCGGCCAATCATTGACGGCCTTTCAAGCAAAATCCACCAATCATAGACAAGAAAATAGAGCGTAAGTACTTACGTTCACTTAGCGAGTTTTGAAAGTATGTGGGCCCCTGGCGTGACACGCTCGCATAGCCGTAAAGGGCGGAAAACAGGTATTCATTACAAATGTCAATACGTCAGCACTTGACCACGCGGTGCATTTGAGATTTCATTCATGTAGATCACGCTTACAGCCTCTCAAACTCATTTTCATCAAAATATACGCTCTTAACCAGCGTGCTTATACAGAAATGAACCGAGTAACGATGAGCAATCAAGATTAACAAGATTTACACGTCACACAATGAGTGTGTAGTTTAATTTATTGTGATTTTATTTAGGAAAGTACTTGATTTAGAGAGTTTCAAAAATATGCGAGCCGATAAAAAACATTCACCTCTCTCTCACCAATACGGACAACTTCATTGTTACGTTATTTTAGAGAACTATTATAACCCGAAGTGACCTTTTTGGTTCACCGATTTCTAAAATAAATATTTTAACAATTGCGTTTCATCAGGACCTGATGTTATAAATTGTGATGGAGTTAATTCCGCTTATTAATTGACTAAAATTAATGCAACAAATACCTAAACAACGAAGTCACTAGAAGCGTCGAGAAACTTAAGAGGCCACTGTCACCTTAACTTCAGCGAGAACATTGTTCCGCTGAATAAGAGACGAGAAAGATTTTATCACAGCGAGGAACTGAATAATTCAGTTCAGTAACCAACTAAAACATTCACATATGTCTCAGGCAGAGACTACGCAAGAGACTACTTGCAGCATCAAGTTGAAACTAATGTTGAATTTGCCTCGAAAAAATTCAGTAAAATAATTCACACAGAGGCAAGAATGCTGTTGAATCAACTATAATCCGAGTAGCCTTAACCTCAGATCTAAGTGGTTTTAGGAACATATTCCCTCTGCGTGCATCACTCAGACTTAGGCGAGACTGTTAGTGCGAAAAACCGTACAGAATTTCTGCAGGAAATCGGTAGCGCCGTGAAGACATCGCGTGTTGGGATCCGTGCGCTGCTATCCGCAAAGCCATTCCGCAACCCTCTTATGTTGCTCATAATTTACGTAGAAATTTACTGCTTACCTACACCACTTGGAGTTTCTTGCCACCATGAATAAATAAGAACACTTACAACGCAAGTATGGGCGTGTAATGCCCAGGTTTACTTATGCATACCGGTCACTGTTGAGCCACAGGAAGAGTCATGGTCGAGGCTTGTCGATGTATGAAGTAAAGGCAACAAGTTTTCATGATTACAACTCGTCTAGTGCGTCAGATTATCAGCTGAGCGTGCACATAGCGTGTAATAAAGAGTTAATATTCAAGATTTCTTCCTTCCGGTATTCATTTTTGAATACTAAAATTTAATTTGGAAGTTAGATTCGAAACATAAGAAAACAATTTCACTAATGTGCATACTATACTTGAATCACGAAAGACAATAAATTCAAGATTTTAGGAAAACCACAGAAACATGCAATAGAGAATTTTTTTATCAATTCATATCGACACATTTGAAATGGATCTTATAAAATCAAAAACGATGAATCATAATCCGCTGACAGGTTAAGTGCACTTTCCACGAATGAAATAATTCGAAGGATACGCTTGAATGATATATTGAGCCAATAATGGCTCATTGGCACAATGCCAAAATAAGATGACTAGTCATCCAATTGTTCATGCATGCATGCCTTCGAACTCGCTGCAGATATTTATAATTACGCAGACAAGCGGCTAGATTAATCCGGTGACATTCGCAAGCTCCAGCCCTTTTAGTGGGAAAAACATGTTAGCTCTGATACTATAAAAGAAAAATAATAGGTACTATAAATCAATGGGTTATGCTAAACAAAGTCTGTCGGATTGGGTTGTTCATTGAATAACGTAACTTAATGTAGGAATCAGGTGTGAAGAGTGTTATAATTAAAAGAAGCTGGATCAGGTGATGGAAATTTGAAATTCACCTTCTACAAACGGACAACTAAATTATGCCGTGTCAACTCCTAACAAAAACAGTCTTATATCTGAATGTAAATAATCAAATGTAAATTAAAAGAGCAATTCGATTAGCTAAATTTGCACAGTACGAGGCATGAACGAACGCAGAAGTGTTCAAAACAAATTTACATTATTAGCTTCAACATAAACGATGAATACTATAAACACTGATGCCCAAAAGCAGCCACTGAGCCACGCCCATGGTGGCTTTACATAGAGCAATGGCCCCACGACCGATGTCGATGAGGCGACATAATGCAATTCTAAAGAGGCACCTGAGGTCAGGTCAGCTCAAAAGGGACACGAGTCTTTCATTAAGGATGCACAGCAAATGTCAGGCCTGAGCGACGCTCACTACAGCAATCCTGTAGATTCTTACAGGCCACGTTGCCCGAACGTATTCCTTATACTGAGTAATCGCTGACACTATGAATGTTTATTTGTGAATATTTATGTAATTGAGGAATATTTATAATTGGGCTGCCTAAATATTGCTTTTTATTGCGCTTTTTCTTCTCGCAATAACTGTCGAGAAGAACGAAAACATTGTTTTTTATTTGCTTCAAAACAAAAACAAATCCAAGTTAATATAACAAGTTTTCAATCGTAATATCATGAACTGCTTTACAATTGAAAGCACGGTTTTTCTAATTAAGAAAAGCTCCTATCAACATCAGTCGGAGTTACAAGGCTTCTTCCTGAAATGACCATTTTTTCTAAATATAAACCTGTAAACGTGTGATATTACGAGGAGTGCTCACCATTTTTCAAACTTGTTTTCATCGAAGAAAATAATGAAGCCTTGAGTAGTAATCTAATAAGCGGATGTACATAAAAATGAAAAACACAGCAATAAATATTTAATACTCATTACCAGGCTTTCAAAGTCTGAAAGTGAATTTTAACTTTTAACATTGCACCGATTCGTCATATTTCACTTCCTTAGTTCAATCAAATCAGCTAATGAAAACAGAGGGAAGTTCGAGTACGGACAGCAAAGACAATGGAGTGTCAGGAAAACAAGATTCAAATGCGGCACGGAAGTAGGTATATATTTGATTCAATTCCAAAGTGACGGCTGCAGAAATGTTTTGAAGGTAAGCAACTGCACGCCTGAGTCAGACGCTGACTCTATTGGAGGTCACGGACAACTCTCACCTGGAGTCTGCAGCTAGCAACAGCGTCTGCATCTTTTTTTTTTCTACAGATGAACAAATCTAACAATTCCTTGCACACGCAATTTCGTTTTACGATAAATATTTTTTTTTTGTCGTTACGCAAATTTCACACAGCATACTAGTCGTTTCCTGGATTAACATTATTCCTATAAACAGCCTATTGACTACCATCCTTTGCCATGAGAAAAAGCCAAATTCTGCGCACAAAATTTGTTCCATAGAATAAATATACAAATCCCATAATAGTTCCTCTACTACCTTTACTGAACAAAATCCCACGGACATCAATACAATACGAGCGCTTCGATATCCTCAACGTCGTCACATGTCGCGGCCACCGCAAAAAAATATATTAAATTACAGCGTGGCAGATGATCACTCCTATTCGAACAAGTTCTCCTAAGAGCTGACCGCTCAGCAAATAAAACACTAATATTAACACTAATTCCTGACATTATAGTTTCAAAATGAGACGAGCACGCAATCATCCAATCAATTCGATCATTGCTTCTATATTTTAACATCTACTCCAATGATGACACTGGCATGAGGCTGTACTTTCAATGACCCAGATCTAGGTCTCTAAAAAAATGTTTTGTAGTTCCCTGAAAACGTAAGAAGTTTGAGTTTGTAAAATTAATAAAAAAATTTATCTCTAAAAAGTGTAAAGAATTTGGGGAATATGAAAGCAGCAAAAGAATGTGTTCAATAACGACGTCAATACTTCGATCGAACTATTCGGTTTGACATGTTCATTGTAACATAATAATTAATGCGAATTGCAAGAAACTCGTTTGACTAGTTTATACTAAAATGCGGATACAAGATGGAGCAGAGATGACCTCGACTCAACTAACAACAACTAAATATTATAAACAACAGCAACTAACCAATTTGACCAATTTGATAAACTACTCTCGACGGAACAGAATATCTGCATTGCGAATCGCATGAAACTCGTTTGACTAGTGTATACTAAAATGCGGATACCAGATGGAGCGGAGACGACCTCAGATCACGAGGGTGTGGAATGCATGTCACTGCAGACAGAAGCTATACGGCTAGAACAGCGTGCGCGCCTGCGTTGGCAGCAGCGCGTTTCATAAATGAAATCATATAGAAGCGACAGCTCCATAGCATCGCAAACTCTGGAGCGAACAGCGAACGCTAATGAGGCTACAGCGACGAGCAAGTGGCACTCGCACGCCTTCATAGCGCCGCAGATCTGCTCGCGATGCCTTTACGATACCACAAAGCCATCACGGAGGTATTTTGTCTAGCTTAATAATTCAGAAGGAGAGCAGAACAGCCGCAGATGGAGCTGTACTTGAGGAATTTAGTAAATGCCCGTAAGGGTGAAAGTAAGATTCAACCCTTCACATGCAGTCAAAAATTTTTTTCCGACACTGTTATAAAACAATGAGCCAGCTATATTTATATTTGAATAAAAATTAACCTTAAAATCGCTAGCAAACGAAGGCTTGTTCAGCATGGTAGAAGCTTTGATAGGATAACAATTTTAAGCGCATGCAATGGATGAAATTTCGACACGGATGTTATAAAATGTCGCACTGTTGATAATGTCATTGATAGCAGTCATTCGCAAGTAGTTAGTGAGAAATAAATATGATCGAATACGGACCGATCTTTTTATAATTCATACTTAGCTTTAGTGATGAGTTGATTGCGGGTGAAGACATCAAATAAGTCGCTATAAATTGTAATATTGAAGCCATCAGCAACGCTAGCAGGCAGGAAGGAAAGAAGGTGTAGAGGAGACGCCTGGCAAGACAGTTTGTTCGATACAGCGATCGATCCATTGATTTTCTCGTGACGAGCGCTATCCTTTAATGTAAGTGAAGTGAAAGCATCCTCGTTAGCAGTCCATCACAAACACGCCTTAAAATGAAGAGGAACGCCACTGAAATTCTCTGTGCCGAAAGACGAACAATAGGTAAATGTTCAACAAACCCTGAAGACTTCGTGATGCAACACAAAAGATGTAGACATAAATAAAGCTAGGATTTCTTAATAACCGATAGCTCCGCGAACTATACCTTCCATAGCAATAGAAGACCAACGAGGCAGGTTTTTTCATAGATAAAAACAGTAAATTTGACGCAGCCTGAAGCTCAGGTGATACGCATATATAAGCTTTTAAATTATTTCGGCTTAAAAGAGCGATCCATCAGTTATTACGCAATCAGTTCGGTAAAAACGAACGAAAGTTCGGTGAACTTTATGATAGTGTGCTAAACCTGAACATCATATTTAAAAATTCATGCAACAAATTTCGTGCAGCGATTTTAAGCTGTCAATAAAAATCTTCAAGTTAACAAAATTTTCCGGTTGGCGCCACTGAATAAATGAACGAAAAATACAAATTTTCGGGAACAAAATGCAAAGACATTTTATGCATAGAATTCAATCATTTTCGCTCTGCGTGAAATAATTTTAAACGATCCATGTTCGTTTCATACTACAACAGAGAGAATTTGAAGAGAAAGCAACAATAAATTAACTGTAACATGTAATTATTCAATTGGGTAATTTATTAATAGAATTATTGTAATTTAAGAGGTATATTAATTATTTTTGCACAAAAGAGGTGTAGCCATTATTTGAGTACTAAAACTACGTCTCAGGGTATGTAAATTATACCTCATACAATAAAGATTGCTACTACCAATCAGAAGCTCTGTTGGCCGTGCTGTGTAAACAAATCTTAGCCTATGACTCCCTTGATAAAATTCCGTAAGTATGAGAAATGAAATATGCAAGAGCAAATTTTGTGCGAGGCAGCAGTTTATTGAGAACCTCATCTGCAAACTTGCGGGTTTGTTTAAATTTTGTAACTAATTTGATGGACGGACGTTTGACGACAATAAAATATGCATCGCTACGGAAGAGCACTTCATTAGAGTAAAAAAAATGTGAGCAATCTCGGGCCCTATTGACATAACTAAATTGCCTACTGGGGAACGCAATATGTATTAGCAAATGAGTTACAACTGGCATTTCAGATGTACGATCATGCCGATGATAAGCAGCTTAGTGAAAATATTTGAGAATTGAGGTTTAATTACTTAAATAACATGGCATGGAATAACTTTTGTAAAAACGCGGGAATAGAGAGTTTTTATTTCAATACAGTTTTCATTTCAATTATTACCAGCCTCAACTCACTTTCGTTTGCGCTTCTAGTAAAACATTATATGGAACACTGCTCAAATTATATATTAATAGTTCATAATTTGCACTGTAATTATAGATTATAAAATATGCACTGTATTATATATGAACTGCTCAAATCCAGCGGAAGATATTCCAAGTCTCTAATTAATTAAACAGACAATGACAACCAGAAAGTAGGAGTTAATTTCCATTTTTCAAACACGAATGATCCAAGGTAATTCAAGTAGGTACTCATGATACGATTGCGATTTATCGGACGCAACGCTTTGTGCGACACTGCCCAGTAGAACTTGGGGCTGTGAAGGCTTTTAGAGCTCTATGCGACGCAGAGGTCGAGCCGCTGCCGCTCAAAAGATATGTAAAAGGCATAAAAACTTTGGTCCGGTTATCTGGCTGCTTTGTTGCTGTGTCCAGAGACCAATTTGCCGAAGCGAAACCGCATTATGCTAAACTTTAGCTTCTGGCTCTGGCTTACTGGAGCAGCTTAGCGGAAAAATAAACTTGAGTCGAGTGAATACTCTGGAACCAGGCCAGAGTTCGCCGCATTTCGCGCAAAAATTCCTCGCTGTTAAAGTCCGAGCACCACTGAGCAACACATCCAATATGGCGCAGCGGCCGGGTGGCGCAACAATGCATATTAATGCTATTACGTATAGGTCTGCGCACCGAGTTCAAACAACAGCGGGCAACGCTGCGAAAAAACGCTTCGATGATGTCAGAGGGGGAAGCCTGAGTATATAAAACGAGAAATGTTCCTGTTGTCGGTTTATTGACAACAAGCGAGCTGAGGTAAGACAATATATATAGAGAATAAAGTGTACAGGAAACGGCAGTGAATTTGGCATGGTGTATGCTGTTGTCTGTTTCAATCCAGTTTAAAGTTACATCGCAAATAAAGCTCTGTATTCTCGCACATAAATATAGCCTATGCGAAGTGCCATGCTAACTCATATTCAGCATTATAAAGCGAACTAAACTAGAACATGTGGCGGCATATTCTTACGTAAATCCTCTCAAGTAAAAACCCACACGGTATATAATAGAACCATAACTATAGTATGACGATATCTATCAAAATATTATGCAGGACCAACATATCAAGCATGAGATATGGAGCAAGCCCAATTCTGCGGTAGATTTATAAAAAATATAACTCAGTACTCACTGAAGTGAGTGACAGAGAGCGCATTTTCTCGTCGACGAAAACTTGAGGTCACGGACGGACGGACAGACAGTGCATTTTTCAATATTTTTCACAATAGTGCATGCATTTTTCCATAAATGAGAAAATGCGCTAAAAAAAGAAGCAATTCTACTCACTTTTGGAAACTCCCGACTCGGACGAAATTCGCTGGTCAAATAAATCCCTTCGAGTTTTCTTGTCGGTTATTAGCGGCTGAAAGCTAGAAGTATGTAATATACAAAGATTTATATTTCAAATAAGTTCGGAATTTAAGAAACGTCATAAAGCTGTCATGATTACGTCTCTATCCAGAAGGATACAAAAATACGAGGAAGGAGCCACGGAAGGAGTTCGCGCAAGCCGCAACTGGGGAGTCACTCAATATTCTGAAAAGGCGGGAAAATATCCGGAGTGCGATGCGGCGCGAGGCCGTCCAGAGTACCGATGAGGGCCGGACATGACGAAGCGCTTCTTGCCAACACTAAACGTCGACCGACTAACAACAAATTGAAGCGCCCCTCAAAAACGAACATGTAACAAATGATGTGACCGCAGCCCGACGTCACCGCCTTTCAGGGGCTGAGGCGAGAAGACTGAACTGTGAAGCTTGTCAATTTAAGCCCGTTTCCTCATGCAATAGTGACCAGGCAAAATGTTAAAATTTGAATACGAAAATAAACAGACGTGAACGAAAGAATTTCACATGGTTTACCTTAGTGAATATAGATCTCTTCAAATGCTTGTTTTAGTACAGCATCAAATTAGGTTTCACCTACAATTCCTCTACATCAGTAAAATGAACTTCGGTACATTAAGCATAGAGTAATAAGTCAGCGAAGTCCAAGTGCATGCTGCAGTTGATACACACATAAAGCAAAGAAAGCTCGGCAAGTTCGTCGAGGCGAATAACAGCATTTCAAAGGTTTCAATGAAGCGACAGCAGCGGCCACGTCGCTCGCGGTAATTAGCTTCAGTCTTACAAGTTGGCCCAGAGGCAAATGCAAACAAATTCTCGGAGGACAACAAACGTGACCCTCTCTTGAAGGACTAATTACCACCGCGCATGGCCGTTGAGAGCTCCAGATCCGCGGCAGGCTCTTGAGAACCGAGCTGTTGCAGTAGGGTAGGAATGAAGGATCCTGTGATAGAAATTTTTTGTTATGTCATCTTTTTGCGTAATAAACTTCAAAGTCTACTAAAGAACCTTTCAATCAGATTTTCATTTGAGTAAAAATGTACAGAGTACGTGAAAAAATGATTAGATGAATTCATTCAAGATATTAAATTGGAAGTTCCTGCTATTCTGTTTTCATTATTGTGGCGATCTTGTATAAAGAACATTTTTCTCTTTGTTCGCAATGATCTAATACACTATCTTATAGAAGTGATAAAAATATAAATCGAAAACTTTTATTCCCTCGTTAATATGTCAGCCCGCCCAAGCAACAATCTTGGAGTTCATCATATTAATATACGAGACCTTTCTATAAAAAATCGCGTTGAGACAAAAATAATCACACATGTTGTCCAGCTCTCATGCAATCGTAATATGAGAATTTTACCAATGAAATCTTGACTTTACTAAGCACTTTTTAACAAACAATAGTTCACTGACAACGGAATTCGTACTAAAATTCTACAAGTAAATGTATTTTTTGGATGGAACGCGACAGAATCCCTCTGATAGAAAAATTGCAAGGCATTAAATACATCTCAATAAATAACCAACGCACATGTAGAAGGCGCAAGACACATACTGTCTTCAAGTTGGTATTTATTGTTTTTCGCTGATGCTGTGAAGTGTGTAGCCATGCATGTCCTCTATTAACTAGCGCTATGAATAACTAATGTTCTAACCCTGTTCTTCATGCAAGTTGCAAAGCTAAATTATACGTACTAGTTCACTACAAGATTGAACGACACCAACTTCCAGAGCCTCATTCTGGGAATTAACTTCTGAGTCGGTCAGTATCTGTATTTTAGTTTTAGTTCGAACCGATACGGCTTAAACCCTTTCCCCGCTGACAGTAACTCTACTTATCAGGCTTTTGGCAACGAAAAGAATTTACGACGGTTCGGATAATGTATCAGTAAACAAAGGGTAAAAACGAAGGGAAGCCAGGATGAAAACTCTCAACAGATTCTGCAAGTTGAAGCCTTTATGGCCGAGCTTCTCACAAGAAGATTAGAGAGCCTCAGCAGAGTCCACTCGACCGTAGCCTTACTCCATCAATTAAAGCCTCTCATGACGCCGCTCAAGACGGCTCAAGAAGAAAAAAAAAAGTCTAGGGCAGGATGGAGAAAAATTGAGACGTTATCATTGAAATATGTTTGTTCAACATACTGGTGTTCTCATAGATAGATATTACAGTTATTATAATGATGATCTTATTATGAATCCTGTAATACTACAGAATAATAAATCTGAATACATTTTTTGTCCAGAATGATAATTCTGACACCGGTACAATAAATTTAATGCAAGCTTTAGGAAAACGATTGGTAATAAAATTTAATTCTAGATGAACGTAATATTATGTTCCCCGGAACCAAATTATTGAGGGTTCCAGGGATTTTTGCCATTTCAAAATTTTTTTTTTTAAAACATAGAATTTATTTTAACATATTATGAAAAATCGGGTATTATGGAAATTTTTGCGAAAGCAAAGCTCGCGAGGTCTCGTAAAGCTGTGGTCCATTCAAGTTCAGGCGAAGAGGTAATAAAAACTGGGCGTCGCCTCACCTGTTGAGTTGGGACCTCGTCGTATCCTTTACAGTTTCTAACGTAAATTCTTGGTCTATAATGCAACACTCAATGTAACTCACTTATATGAGATACAAATGAAGCAGCCAAGTGGTGATTACCTCCTCCTGAGTATAAAATATAATCTTAGTGAGAGCTGAAAGACTTCGGTGATCGCGCTTCAAACTTCTGGTAAAATCCCCGCCTTAGTTCAAGGTTCGTTAGCCAAACCGCTGGGCGCGACGACCACAGATCAAAAATGTCGCATCGCAGGTCATTTTGGGGAAGAGAAACCGAGCAACTTTGGAAAATTCCCCGCAAAAATGGTAATTAAGGACCTCCAGATGCCAGGGTTTACCCACAAAACTCGTCAAGGCAAAGTTTGCGAATTTAAAACGTCTATGGGCACGACGGCAACAAAACTTGTCGGATTATCTCTAGCCCTGAAAAGCTTGAATAAACAAGCCACCCTCTGCATTACATGGGAGCTTAATACAGGTGCAGCCTGAACAAACCGTACTAATTCGTACTATGACAAAAATAGAATGAATGCTAGCAATCGCACCAAAAATTTATTACAAATTCAAATAGTTCATAAATCGGTGGATTCGGACATCAATGCAACAGTTGTGCCTTGTCGCAGACGGCTCTGTCTTCTACTGTGAGCTATAAAGATTCACGTCTCCGTTCATTGTCCAAACCGAAATCAATCAACAATGTTTTTTGTACAAATTTTATATAAAATTTCGTTGAGTAATGTTATATTGCGGGAAGTTTTCTGTCGGGCTTAACGGTGAGTAAAAACTATTTTCATGAAAGAAATGAATGGAAAAATTTATCATATTTTAATGTGAATATTTTATTGGGGTGACGATTCAAAACGGTTAATTACGAATAATTTCTGACGGTAATTATTACCTAATAAGGTGAATGAAGCAAGTTTATCAAGAACGCAACGTAAATCCTTCAATCTATGATGAAAGACCATTTGTATTATTCGTATTTTTGTAGGTAGTGTCGTTTTATAACAAAGAGAAAATAAATAATCATTATGCAGAGCAAAACTTCCAAGACAGATTCTAGCTAATATTAGCATTGAGCACCGTTTATGTATTTTCGAGTTCATATTTTGAATACGGCCTTCGAATTGTTACTGAATAAATAGAAAGCTATCAGAGTACTGTGTACAAGCAGGAGTATATTTTTCGGTTATTTTCAAACGCAGTAAAATCCAGAAACTAAAAACCAAAAAGCTCGTAGAAAAGAACGCCTTATATGTACTACATAGAGGGCTGCGTCAAGGCTGAGGCTTTCTTCAAAAACTCTTCTCGCGGCTGATGAGGAGGAAGGTTTTTTCCAGGTAACCGCGGTAGCAAAGTTCTTGCAGCAGTCGGGCGTCCAGCGAGCATCTATTGGAATAGAGCACAGGGAATGAGGTCCGAATAAAAGCAGGATATCGGTTACTCCTTGGCCACAAGAAACACACGAAGCCGCTGCTCTGCCTGGACATAAGATTTCAGGTATAGTTTGATAAATGTCAGTATATGATTCGGATGAAGGTTGCTTTTGAGCTTGAAAATGAGCTGAATTTGATTCATTCTCATTTGATTCATAATAAAAATATGATAACATTTATTATTGCATAGAACAACATCCGTGTGTGACATGAATATGACAGTGACACTCCGTATAAAGACGATAATAATTAAAAAATTTTACGCTTCCCCAATTTAAATTCTGGATGCCAAAAATTAATGTAAAAAATTTCTCAACAATTTAGACAAACTCGGATCGATGCCAACATATTTCATGTACGTCCTTTGAAACTAACAATAAGTCTTCCTAGACAAATTGCTGCTGCATAAGGAAAGCCTTATCCAAACTCTTCATTGTTTGCCCTACAATAATATTTCTCGCAAGACAATGGCGGGAGCAGAACTCTATGATCCGAGGAAAAT
The DNA here is from genome assembly GCF_000764305.2 of Hyalella azteca. NCBI lineage: Eukaryota > Metazoa > Arthropoda > Malacostraca > Amphipoda > Hyalellidae > Hyalella > Hyalella azteca. The sequence goes on along the minus strand of NW_025938254.1, from coordinate 93,051 downwards.
TTTTCTCGTAACGAGCCTCTTCTCGAAGAACTCTTCTCCAAACATCCGCATGAAGTCTAACAAAGGTCTCTTACTATTTACCTCGACTTTTCTATAGAGCATTTTACAAGCAGTTAATTAACAAGCATGTCTGTTTTCAAGAGCGCGGTACAATTTACCAGGTCTCCAAGAGGTTCTCATTGGAAGAAAACATCAAAAAGAGACTTGAACATTTGGCAACAAAATGTATGAAGGACGAAGGTTTTATCTTGCAAATTGAATTTGTCACATTGCCCTAGCGTGCACTTTTAAATAAATTGCAGCAAACGAGCTTCTTTACATGTAAAACAGCAAAGAGACTCGACCAGCTATCGAGAGCTCAATGCCAGCCGCTCTGTATAAGCCAATTCGCGAATTTGCAAGCTAAGTCACTAACCAACTGCTTTATTGATCAGAAAACTGATAAAATAAAGTGACACTATATAACAGTTTTTCAAATATTACAGTGAGTGAGTTCGGTAACTTGAACACTTATAAACAAAAGAAGATAAACTATAGCTATCAATGGCATGGGTAATACTGATAGAAGAGAGTCAAAGTTCATCCAAGAATAATATTATAGAATAAACCAACATAATTTAACCAGATCAGCCTTAACTATCTCGAACTACGCCTAATATGTCCTGCCAGATGCATGTTTTTCCCGTCAGTATGATTCTAAAATCCTATTATTTTGGCAAACAGTTTCGTAGTAGTTTTTGTGGTACACAGTATCATTTTTCAGCATCAGTATCAGTTTCAGATACTGTGTGCCATTTCAATATCAGTTTTTGGCACACAGTATCATTTCACAGTTTCTACATTACGCGATTCGTCTCAAGGAAAGACAGCTAACGAATAACCAGTCTCTGAAAATTACCCGGAGGTCTAGAATGCTGTAGTGCAGATGGTGCGTTCAAAAACATCGCTACGTGAACAACGCTGAGGAAGCACGAGTCAAGTAACCGTTCGGTGCTCTAATGCACGCCTAAATTTGCCGGATAGTGGCATAATACGAGCCTAAATTCAGCTAGTAGGGGAGACACGATACCGGCACCAGACATCGCGGTCACATTGCAATGTGCTTGTAAACGACCGTAATGAGAGAAGCGCTATTCCTCTGTCGCGTAGCTCTTATGTCTCAGTGACACCTCGTGGAAACTCTGGGAGAGACAAACATCGTCTCAACGATGATCTGACTATAGCAGTAGTGCAATGGTGTTAATATCAACATGGTTATAATAGACAAATAAAAGAAAACTATTCAACATTATTCTCTGTTAATTTAATTTACGAAAAGTTACGCGTTAATTTTTTCTGCATTTTGGTCGGTTCAAACCCCAACTGTAATATTAGAGTGCAGTTAGGATATTAAAAAAAAATCACAAAACAACTTTCGAAAACGAAAGAATGAACTTGAAGCTGATGCACTCCGTTAAAAAAGTACATCAGCTGTGTAGTCAAATTGAAGCCCACTGAGTTGATTCCGTTTCATGTAAAATCCAGAACTTATATGCGCGCTGGTGAATGAGGCTGTTACAATCAACATCCAGTACGTGCAGGCGCGGTGACGGCGACTAAATGGAGTGGTCAGGAGGAGGCAGATTATGAAGCTTGTCCTAATTAGTGAATATTGAATATTTTTCACACACTCCAGCATCACAAGAAGCCTCCATTCGACAACACTGCCTCGAGTTGTGTTTTAAGTGTTGATTTAATTAAGTGTTAATTTAATGTACGGGATTAATGTACATTCAAAAATACATTCGTCCTCTGGAAAATAAACTTTGTTGATGCACTCATTCGTCGCATTCTTATCCGCCTGACCCGAATAAATTGAGAGATTTAAATGCTAAAAAGTCCAACGGAGTCAATTGAAACTATTCAGAGAATTGAGCATACGAATGTAAAATCGACACACCGGATGAAATTGGAATCAAATGTTATTACACAACATCACTTGTAGGGAGCTGGGAGCCTGACATGCATCTTAGCTGAGGACTTTTATTTGTGCAAGGAGATAGACGACTGGCTTCCTTTACCCTAATTCAGGCACGCTCACCTCCCCTCGCTCTGCTTGATCCCATAATCCTGCGTGGGATCAACATTTCCTCATAAGCCGCATTAACTTTGAAGCTAGTAAAATGAAAATATTAAAAGCTAATGTTTTTAATAATCCGAGTTTTTATATCTATTCAATAATACGAGTTTATATCTATCGAGTTTTTTTATTTATATCTATTTATTTTTATAGACCTAGTTTATATCTATCGAGTAGAAATGGCAGCACAACGACTTTTTCAAACTAATAATTAAAATATTTTAAGCCAATGTAGTTACATAATACGATTTTTCAGATCTATTTGAAATCGAGTAGAATGAAAACTATAATAAGTCACGGGATTTAATAATACGATTTTTTTTAATTAAATTAATTTAAAGATACCGATGCAGAAGCAGACAGATAAAGATTAAGGGAGGACTGGACATGGTAATTGGATTCAAGCAACTCAATCAAGTAAAAGGGCCAATAGAAATTTGAGAAAATAACAAGCCTCAAAAATTTTACGCATACTTTAGTAATCAAATTAAATTAGGATGAGCAGACAAAAGTTTTTCTATCGAAAAAATATTCAGAATTCTGAATACCATTGGAACAGATTGGACATATAGTGAAACAAGTTAGCACGGATATAGAAGCGGGGAGTGTCTATCGAAATATGTAAATATTTATACTTTAAATTATCTAGCGAATAAAACTTACAAGCTTGATCATGACATACGAAAATAATCAAATAAAAACAAGTCAGTAATCCAGATAATTGAGTTGATCGAAATTTAATATATCCACTGCGTACGCAGCAAACGATATCAAACGATTGAAAGAAGTCGCAGAACCACAAATGTTATCAACACTCGGTATACATAATCAATGGTAAGTTCCAACACGCTAAAGTAAGAACTAAGTAATAACTGCATTGATGTTATGGTCGTACAGTATACCCAACTGAAATTCACTCTTCGATCATCATCATTAATAAGATTCAGTGCAGTAAAGAGCAGCTATTCATATCCATAATTTTGTGCTCTAAATAATTATAAACAGGCAAGTGATATTGACGTGCGTCGTCTTGCCGTATCGAGAAAATTGATGCTAAGAAGAAAAAGGATAATGCCAATCTCATTACGAATAAAAAATTAATTTGACAAGATTAGAAACAAATGAGAAATTAATGAGAAATTTTTCAACGAATTTTAATTTTCTAATGTAACTCATTTAACTGAACCATGAATAAGTTTGAAGAAATTTTTCAAGAATTTCCATTTTTGAACAGAAGACAAATATTTACTTCAAACCAACGACTTGCTGAGTAATTAAGTAATTTACAACCATATTCTAAAAATGAGATTAATTTAATAAGTGAGAATGATTATCGAGAAGAATCGAATCATTCACTTTCCATAAGATAAATAAATAAAGATAAATAAGATAAGAATAGGATGAGAGTAGCGGCCGGACAGGTCACAGGTTCACGGCAGCTACAAAAAGAGCGGCACCAACTCCTGCTAATTCTTTCACTTTCCATAAGATAAATAAATAAAGATAAATAAGATAAGAATAGAAGGAGAGCAGCGGCACGGACAGGTCACAGGTTCACGGCAGCTACAAAAAGAGTGGCACAACTCCAGCTAATTACAAACTAATGAGGCCTGCTGGACGGCTTCGTGTGTGCTGATGTTGCGAGAGAAGAAGCGTCTGATGAGTTTTGTTGCTTGCTTTCCTGGAGGAGAAATCTTAGATATTGCAACAAAAGAAATCTTAGGTATTGCAACAAAAGAAATCTTAGATATTGCAACAAAAGGAATCTTAGATAATGCAACAAAAGAAATCTTAGATATTGCAACAAAATAAATTTTAGATATTGCAACAAAAGAAATCTTAGATATTGCAACAAAAGAAATCTTAGGTATTGCAACAAAAGAAATTCTAGATATTGCAACAAAAGAAATCTTAGATATTGCAACAAAGGAAATCCTAGATATTGCAACAAAAGAAATCTTAGGTATTGCAACAAAAGAATTCCTAGATATTGCAACAAAATAAATCTTAGATATTGCAACAAAATAAATCCTAGATATAGCAGCAAAATACAATATGCATAATTCTCAGGTTTCTTTTGAAATTCTGATGCAATTTTAATCTTAAAATACAATCGAGTAATTTTAAGGGCATGCATAAATATGTCTTAAAGCTAGGATGTTTACAACACAAGCAAATTAGATCTTGTATTCACAAACTATTATTAAATCTATTCACAATATCTTTACATCTATTTCAAGTGTTATTCCGGCATATGTTATTGACCTAGCATTCTTTAATATTCGATAGGTTTTAATGGCTGAGGAAATGCCTTTATAACACAGGTGCTGAACCGACAGTTGGAGCAATCCGAACTCTTTGTCAAATTCAACGGTATGGCTCAGTTAAAAAAAATAAAAAATTGATAGGAATGCTTCCCGTTGTAATGTTCGTGATTCATTTTATCTTGATTTTTATCGTAGAGTTTTTTTAATAAAACATCAGTGTCCATAATCAGTCGAACCTAACACCAAATTCAACTCAAAATTCATACAGTAAGAAACAAATTAAATATTATGTTTTACTGTTCAACTAATATATAAATAACTCACTAAAGTAAACGAGTTGCATTACATTAACTAAACGAATGCATTCAACCTATCGACACTGAATTACCCAATATCGATCGATCAATGACACGACGAGGGCTGCATTTGCTGGGAAAAACTTCTCTTCAAAGCGATTCCGTGAATTGGCACCCGAAAAGCTCGAATTAAAAGAGACACGGTGTGAGGATCAATATTTCCGAATTAGACCCGAGGATTCACCCTTAGACCAAGGATTCCCTTTCAAGGGCTTAGCCTTCAATAACTGCCACTGCAGCTTAATGCACCCAAACCAGCAAAAATCACATCCAATCTCTTGGAGCTCGGCGATAAGAATCTTCAGCATTTTGCCACGTCTTGAGCTATGGTAGCAATTTAAATTCAATGAAGGTTTAGCAGTCAAAACCTCGGATTGTCGGAGCATTTACATGTCTGGGACGAGCGTCTTAGACTTGGATGAAAAAAAAATCGTGAGAAAAGTATGTTCAACAATTACATGCTGGTCTGAGATGAGAATGTCCGTCTTGGTTGAGAAATTCTTTATAAAAATTGATATTTTATAAATGGATACTAAAACGATTATTGTGAACGTTAGCTATTGTGTTATTATTACTAAACGATTATTGTCCGCGTTCTTTATATTACGTCCGCTACTGTATATAGAGGACGAGGGTCAGCCAGAGCGGGGACCAGCTGTGACAGCTAGACGAGGCGGGCCAGTCGTCAACGGTAAAGACGAGTCACTAAGGCCACGCCAACGCGACACTCAAATGAAGAAACAAAAGCCTGGCACTGCTAGACAAATCGTCCAATATGGCACTGGCCATATTGCGCACCGCCATGAAACATCGCATCGTTTAGAGCATGGAGGACATCACTGGGCCGAGCCACAGCCAAGTCGCAAAGGCTAAAACTAGACAGAAGCAATCAATTTACATGAGAATATCCATACAGCAAGCTGCGTAAAGTTATAGTGAAGGTCGTATGGCGACAGCTACGTGTTCGCGCAGCCACTTTGATGGCGCTCGCTAGCTTTGCTTTTCACAGGATTCATTTCAGGCACAACGCAGAATAACCAGGTAGGTGAAGTTGGTTAAACGTCTGGAATAAGCAGGTAGGTGAAGTTGGTTAAACGTCGAGTCATGCATGAGCTGTGTCAAGGAACTTTTACAACTACTGTACTGAGGGATAAATTTGTGCAAAAAAATCAGTTCAAGTAAGATAAGGGTTCATTATATTTCAAAAAGAAATTCAATTTTCAGCTTTACTAGAGCAATTCATGAAAAAAAAGAGTTCTGTGAACATGGTGGAACAGATGATTTGAAATTTACAACAATAAAAGTTATGATATTTGGGTATTATGTAGGAATTTGACGACTGTATCCAGGATAATTTTCAAGTTTTAAGCAAAAACTACTGTAAAATTTACAAAAAACGCGACACTTCATCAAAAATTATCTCGCTACCGTTTCGCTTCAAAAATTGCACTTGGATAGATCTAATGAGCGAGAACGACTCGTAAAAAGTTCGACATATTACAGTCCCACTACAGCATGTACAGGGGTTGGACAAAATAAGGGAAATGTCTTATATTATGCTATCATCATTTTTGAATACGTTATAAACAGTGAAAGATCGACATATTTTTATGTTTTTTATGTTTTATTGCTGTTATCGTTGCTGCTAATTGATATTTTATCCTTGCACAGATATTGTTTGTGAATTTTTGTGTCTCTAACCTAACCTATAGCCTATAAAAGGCAAACCTCTATGACTTTCAAAGTGGCCAAATTGTTGGTGCTCGTAAGGCAGGTGCTAGTGTGACAAACTTCGTGAATGTTCGACATTTTCAGAGGTACTGTCTAAAAAGTACCGACTGCTTTTGAAAGAGATGGAAAATCTATCTCAGCAAAGCACAGGTCTGGCCGAAAGTCGAAGTTGTCTGAGAGAGACCGTCGGCACCTAAATCGAATTGCAAGGGACAATCGATCCAAAGACCACGGCTGCTGAAATTACAGTAGACCTCAATGGACACCTACAACACCCAGCTTCGTTGGTTCTGTAGGTGTCTGCCGAGAGATGTTGATTGTACGTCGAGAGATGCACAGATCTGGATTCTATGGAAGAGCTGCAATTAGAAAATCTCTGGTTTCATATACAATTGCATCAAAGCGTTTAAGAGTGGCGTAAAAACCTCCAAACTTGGTCCCTCGAGCAGTGAAAAAATGTGATTTTCTCTGATGAATCATCGTTTACATTCTTTTCCAACCTCTGGCCGAGTTTACGTTTGGAGACAGCCAAAAGAGTCGATTTAATTTCTACTGCCTCCTACCAACCGTGAAACAAGGAGGGATATAAGTGATGATCTGGGTTGCTATATTCCTTAAAAATCCGACGGACAAATAATTTCTCTTCGTGGAAGAATCAACAGCCGTAACTATTTAGGAATTTTGGTGGACCACGTTCATCCAATGGTTCAAGCACTGTTTCCGGAGGGGAACGCATTCTTTCAAGATGATAATGCCCCGATCCATACAGCTGGAATTGTTAAATATAATGGCAGATCTAACATTCTAACGAAGTTGAGCATCTCATTTGACCACCACAATCACCAGACTTGAATATTATCAAGCATTTATGGTTCATTTTAGAGATGCAAGTCAGAAGTCGATTCCCGCCGCCATCGTTTTTAAAACAGCTGAAGAGCGTTTTAACTGAAGAATGTGTTATACTCCCTTTTGAAACAATTCACAATTTGTATGAATCCATACCTCGCAGAATTGAGGCTGTACTTGTCGCAAAAGGTGGACCTACACCATACTAAAATATATTATGTGGATTTCTCATATGCGTTTCCCTTATTTTGTCTAACCCCTGTATAAGCGTGGCAGCGGCTGAAGTCATGCAGCAGAAACACACTAAAACTATTTCAACTCTAAATTTCATATCACTTTTGCGATATAGGCTACACAAACTCATTTCTAACATTTCAGTGATCAAAAGATAAAAAAGTCTATCGGTTGATGCATATCTTAAAAGGCAAGTCTTAGAGATTTGACTTCTTTTAATAAATTCAAAGTGTTGGACGTGTAAAGTCGGCGTATCAGAAAATAATTGTATCCATAACTAAGCTATTCTACCGTCATTGGAGGCATATTTTTACCAATTATTATGATTGGGTCTAATCAACGGATAACCAAGAGTTTACGTACGAAGATGAGAAACTAAACAGCACCAAAATATCGTCACCAACGATGGAACCTTTTCGGTGGCGTGAAGGAATTGGCGAAGTTACAGATGCGATTCTGGTGTTATCAGGAGATCGAAGGGATCCTCTAAGAGTTGAATGGACTACTTGAAAGTTGGCAAAGCTGGCGATCGATATGGCGGTCTGCTTGTGATGTCTCGAGATAGCCATCGCCAATTCTCCCGTATGAACTCCTGAAGCATAAGTTTTGATTAAGAGAGGATTGATCGTCTTCGGTCCGGTAGCAATAAGGAAGCGTAACCGGACTCCAAGCCTGCTGGGTTCGAGAGAAAGCAGGATTGAGGGGACCACGGATACAAGCGTAATAAGAAATAAAACCTATAAACGCAGTAAAAAAAACTCATGTTACACTTTGGCTAAGTTCTGTTTCCACGAAATGACCGAAATAGAATATCTCAGTTTAAAAAGCTTTAAAAAATAGTAATGAAAAAGTATTGATGCGAATCGAAATGAAAGCTGTTTGGTTTTCGAATATAACATGCAGTTATAATTTTACTCGCCGTCCAAACACATTTAGCGGGTTTTCTGATTTTTCACTTATTTACTTAGACAACTTGATTGAAGATTTGAGAAGATTAATGCTTAAATCTTCATTAGTCTTTAATCTTTGAGGATTAATGCAAATCCATTTCATTCAATAATAAATTTCCATTCATTTACATTATCATTAAGGAAAAGGGTACGACGGACGGTGCTAAATTTCGAAAAAATAATTTCCCATCAGGTGTCGGCAAAGATTCAATAGCAGGTCCCAGCGAGCGCTTCTCGCGATTCTCTCTCATTCCCTTTGCAAAAACGACTGCGTGGACCTTCGCTAATTTCAAGAGATTTCGAGACCTTTGTGGCCTAAGTAAGATAAGGGACGTTAACTTCCAGGCTTCGATGTCCACGCCACAGGAAGAGGCTTCCACTCCGGCGAGAGAAATCCCATTCTCCAGATATTCTCAACTCCTGCATTGGTCTTAGGAATTGGCGTGAATATCTTTACCTTTAGACGATATTTTATAATTAAATTAATGATTGACTAAATCCTACTTATCAAAATAACATTTTTCAATTATTTGCTGCCTAGATAAAAGTTAAATTTCTCAAAAGTTTTTCATTTATATTTAGTCGACCGTGACTCGAGCCATATCAAACAACGTATAGTGCGTATGGTGCGCTCTTGTAAAAATACATTAATGGCTTGTCAATACATTTGTACGTATTTCGAAAGAATTTGGCAAATAGCTGATATTAGTGATAAAATAATTAATACGAATTTTCTGCTGACGCCGTTCATTAATTAAATTTAGCATACGAAAATATTCTATGGTGTTCGTAGAATATTTACTTTGAGATTCATTTTTCTGTAGACTCTATAACGTGTCTCGGGAGAAAGAATTTTCTAGTTATATTCTCTATAGCTACGATTATTTAACCGTCTCGAGTTCAAGCAATTTATTCAGATTACATATTGCTACTAAAAAGAAGAAAATTCAATATGCCTTATCGAGGATAATTGATGATGAAAGTTTTGTGCATTAAAGGATCTGAAAAAAGTTTAATTGGAATTGTATTTTTTCGGTGCGGGTTTCCCCCCAATTAACACACCGAAAATAGCAACAAAGGTTAATAATATGTTTCTATACCTAGAGTTGCTGTCGTCGGGCAGAGTTCATCAACAACATGCCGCTGCCGTCACCCTAAATTTGAGCATTTGAAGCGTCATAAGAGGCGAGCCTGGAGCGCACAAAGCTAATACTCGCTCATAAAATGGCAATAACTCTGTAATAACAAACACCCTGAGGTTATATCGCTGTCTTGCGATGGTTTCATTGGAACAGAAACAGCACAGTACAGCTCTCATTAATGCCCGCAGGACTAATGAGATCGAGCTGCCAGCGTTTTCTAACGAGCAGCTCTGCGTATAAGAAACCGAGACTGCCCGCAGGGTTATAAAATACTAAATTATTATAATTTATTACTCAGTAATTATTCTAAACATGGGCTGGTGCTTTCATTTTGACCGATTAAAAAGTGTATTATATATATATATATACGTAGTAGCAAGTAGCGAATTCGCAATGCGAAAAATATTAGCATAAGCCAGCAGCACAAAGCAATACAATAAGTTTGAATGATCATAGCCGCGCTATAATAAAAAGCCGTCGTTTCTAGAGGTGCAACGTGCAAGCACATTATCATCAGTATCTTAAGATAATCACAGACACGCTGCACGAAAATTCGCAATGCAAGCACCGTATTATAAGTCAAGATAATCATAGCTGCCCTACATCAAAAGCCACCATAAACACAAGATGCAAGCACCGTATTATGAGTTAAGATAATCAGAGCAAGCGTAGCCGCAGCAGCGACAGAGCTGGTCAGCAAGAGCCACCAGGTTCGTGCAGCGGCAACATAAAGCCTGCAGCTGGCCCCACCGCGCTGGAATAATCAGGATCTAGACCGGCGTGGTTAGTTCGCGAATGGTCCCCGAATTTAATAGCCACTCACCAGCTCATCACTGACGAATATAGCACATGAAAGCCACTCTTAATTTAATATTCCCTTCCATGCAAAGAAAAAAACTCACTTTATTTATTACCCCCCGAATATGTTGTACAGGTCACGAATTTCATGTCATTGTAAACCTAGACCAGAACTACGTTACGCCTTCATTCCTAAACAATTGTGTGAGAACCAGATCATGACTGTTTAGGCTATCTTTATAAATATACAGTCATGTCAGAAAGAAACACAATAAAAAATGTACGGCAATCACCAATTTCATTAAATAATTTAATATTTTAAATTAAATAAAAACAACAGTTGGTGAAATGAGTACCAACATCACCCTTATTCAAACTGTTGTAGAAATAAACGCAATATACAACCGTTTGAAAACTTTTTTTTCAAGCCCGCATCTCACAATACGACCATCAGTTCAGAACTCGAAACTTTCCTAACAAACAGAAATTAAACTTTCCGACGAAAAAACACTTTCAAAAACTCATTAGCTCCCGGCCTTTCGCATCTGAGACTATTTTTAGAACATTTCGGTCCATTAAGCTATGTTCCGAACAAACAGAATTTAACTCGTTAAACCGGATGTTTGCATTAGTCGCATGTTAATTTCCCATTCATATCTCGTATAAAGTGTTGTTCTAACTCTAATTCTGAGATCAAGTTCACGCTGTGGATAGCTATAGCTGATTCTCTCAGAATTGACAGCAAACTAGACATGAAAAGTTCTTAACACAGAAGCAATGAATACAATTCCATGAATTTGGTATGCATGATTAACAAGAATACCTGAACAATTTGTACTCTGTAATAATGTATGGCGTTATAACAAAACATTTATATGCATTAAACCGAAAATTCATTTCCAATCGGGAATAGCAAATCAAACACCATTAAATGTTATACCTCAAAATTCAGCTCATCATCAAACCACAAACAAACCTTAGTCATCTACTCCTCATTACAACTATTTGAATAGAAAATTCATATACATCATCCACATTTACAATAGATTTGTAAGGCGTTGACGAGCGGCTGGTACCAGACAGACAGTTCAATATTTCTCTGCCCTCAATGAACACGACACAACAATTGAGTCTGCTCGTCTGTACGCCCAAGGCTTCAGCTTCATGAATGGTGACCGTTTGATATTCACAGTCCTAATTAGCAGAATGTCTATATTTGAATCCATTGCCCATATGGCTGTGTGAATATTTGAATCCATTGCCCATATGGCTGTGTGTATATTTGAATCTATAGAATGTCTATATTTTAATTCATTGCCCATATGAACACACGTTACTTTAGTCAAGTTCTGATTTCATGTCGCTCATAGGTTTACTTTACATTTTAACAATTTAAGCGATCGATCAAACATAGTTTTCTTAATGACAATGAAAATTGTAAAAATAATAGTTCGATGGACAACAGTCGTGTCAAAATTTAGTGGCGTGTGAGAACGGCATAATTCACCCTAGATAATAGTTCGAATTCAGTTCAATTCAAAAGCGATTGATTCATCATGGCTACCTATACTATAAAAATAATAATTTCAATACATAAATACTTACATTCCAAATGAAATCATCTTTTAAATCAGATCCTAATGATTTGACTTGAAGGGACCAACTTCAACCTCACATCCAATTCAATGGTTGCAGCCTTGCAGACGAGGAAATATCAGTTTTAATTTCGGCAGATGTTGGACGAATTGATCCCGCAGCACTCTCAGGTCGTGGCGCTGTGACGATAATCGTAAAATTTTGCCTAATTTTACGTTCACACACGGAATTAGAGTGGAGATTAATCAGAAAATCAGCTTTATAATCTGGCAATGTCCGATCTTGATCGATTAGAGTTTTCAGCCTTGGAATCTTGACAGCACTTGAAACAAAATAAACTTTAATTGTTATTACAACCAAAAGTGAAGCCAACTAGGAGAAGAACAACTTTCCTATCCGAAAATACGCACAAGTTTTATAGATATTCTCCCAACTTTCAATCTAATGGCAGCACAGACAAATTCATAATAACACAAATGTGATGAAGACTACGAGAAACTAGGTAGGACTCAATTTATATTAATCAACTAATTCTGTACTACAACAAATGTGAGACTGAATACTTTTACATTACATATCATCACGCATGGTATCTGTTAGATTTCATTTTTCAATGTGTTAGTATCTTTCAATTTTCCCACTATCGAACGAAGGCTTTGAACTTCAAACCAAGTTATTTAATAAAAAAAACTCCCAGCAAATAATGAAGCAGACCGCTGTCAGGGTGACAAGACTGAAGCTTGAACTCTTCACTAGGGTCATGGCATTCCCGGTGTTATTGAAGAAAACTAACTAGACCGCGCCACACTCACCAGCATTTGTGGCCTATTGAAGCTAATTGCATGCCAAGGCTAAAACACTGAACATTCCTCCTAACCTGGTACATTATCTCTAGTCACGACATCGAAAGGTTGTGCTACTTAAATTGTACGTCTTACAGTCATGAATTAAAGAAAATACCTAATGCAACTAACGCGCGTTTCATAGAGAACACGAAAGACATTTGTATTTGATTGTAAAACTGAAAACTCGCAGTTTGGGCGCAAAATCCCACGCAATAAGTGTGTAAAAAGCTGCTGCGTCTAGCCTCGAGCGACAAGTTTCTAAATTGGATCAATTATAAGATTTGTGCCAGCGAACTGTTATGGTTAACAATGTGAAATTTTATGGACGTCAATTATAATAATTACAGCAGCAGTTACATTGAAAATTGTTACAATGATTACTTTCCAGTTTCCAGTGCTTTCCATGAAAAACTCAAAAAGGTTCGAGAAGATGCAAGATTTGATACGATAAGGAACGATCGTCTAAGAGGATTGAGTAAGATTTCTCTCAAATAATTATATATGCTCGTGTACATAAATATTACCCATTTATTCACAATTTAGGTCCATTAACGATAATTAAAAACAAAAAATATATTTTTTTATGTAATAGAGGTAATCGTACTTACCGTCAGAACGAAGATTACTTCACGATAACGTTGCAGTCGAAGTTGATTAGTTGAACGACTTCAACACTTGTTCAGCACGCCAAGGAACGAAAGGTCGTCTTGAAAACGCCACGTAGCTAATCCTTGTACACCAGCAGAAACATTCCGCGTTAACGTAAACATTCCACGTTTAGACCACTTTGTTAAACTGCACATTCACATAAGGTTTGATGCATGCATTCATTGCAGAACAGACACGTTAAAAGCAATGCCTGTCAGTTCTACATGAAGTACGCCTTATCAAGCAAGTTAGTGTTCGTTAACCTAATTTGTAGGCAACAGAGGACGCAGCCTTTGATAGAATAAAAAGTTTTCCCCTTGAATATTTCATCTCTCGTGATCTTTGATCCAAAAGATTCCCGAACGTTCAACACTCAGAATTTGGGTTTCTGTTTAGCCCGCACCAACCAAGAAATAACTGGTATATGTATATAAGTAAAGGAACAACATCAGTGATCAGTAGTCAAAAAACAAAAAGTAATCAAGAAGTGTGAGGTGCGATTATCTAGGGAGATATTTATCCGCACTGATTCCTTCACGATCCTTTTCACCTTGAATACGACCATCACTTGCACTCTCTGATATTTTAATAAACTTATACTCGTCCTGGACTGACTGAACTTCCAAATACATTTGCGTAATAAATAGGAAAGGTACAGGCACGCGTAAGCCGGGAGCGACGTGACAACCTTCCTCTCGCACGGCTTGAGAAACTCTGAACCATTCAGCGGACAGCGACTGTGTCCAGTCAGAGGACATGACGCCTTCACTCATGGGCAGAGCGTTGCTCTCGCTGTGAACATCGCAACGGAATCGGATTTGTTGCGATTTGTTACTGCCTCTGAAACCATCATTTGCACGCAATGCCCTTATTTCATTCAGCCAATAAAAACTAATTGAAATTATTAGTTACATAGCCACGTGTACTTCAGAGAACGTTTTTGATAAATATTTCTTCGCGCAGAAGAGATTAAAAAGCTGAAGATGCGGATACTTGTGAACTATTACCGCGAAAATACCATAAGTGATAATGGAGCGTGTTTCGAAGATTGCTAAACATGAATGTAAAAAAAATACAGTGTACTAATGCAATTTGTAACTGCAAATTACATTATTCATTATACACACAAACCTTTTTCTTGCATAATGACTATTATAGGTTTTTCAAATCATTACCGTTACCGCATTTGTAAGAAAAACGTAATGCATATTTTGTTTTAATTATTGCGTACAGATAGTTTATAGGCACCCCAGGCCCATTTCAGCATTATATATTATACCTTAACAGCAAATTGCAACAAGTCGCAGCTCTAAATATTACAACTGCTTTGGAAAATCTCGCTTGTAAATCAATTTAATTCCAGCGACTTATACTTTATTCTAAATTTAGTTGAAATTATAGATCTGTGCAATGTGTTTCTGTTTTCAGTTACATCGAAATTTTGGTAAAGATAAGATTCCTCTGCAGGAATCTTATTCTTGGTATACAAGATTCTTGGTTCTAGTGACCACTCAAGAACCATGGAGTAACCTTCCACATTCGAGAAAGTTTTTCGTATAAAAACTTGGACTGAAAGAGCTGTGCATCATTCCTCGACTCTGCTGGAAGACCTTCGTTAATGTGCTACTTTAAGAACAAACGCCGGCAAACCACATGCCATCGAATTGTTGCGTCTATAATTTTAATTTATATTTTAATGGTTACACACGACTAAAATTATATTTAGGATTCAATTCCGCCGTCAGAATTTCAAAAAAAGAATCCATGCGATGGTAGTTAATGATTCATGATAGCAAATTCAAGTCTTACAATTTTTTATCAAATGTCAAGAGGCTCCGTAGGAGGCGGAGTCTGTAATGACGTCATTCGCAGCCATGTAAAGAGAGCGAACTATCGAATAGTCAGAACGCGTAGGATTCGAGCCATACTTCTTCTCTATTAACAAGAAATGACACTCATATTCAAATAATTATATACTTACTATGCATACCGATAAAATCCAACAAAAATCGTCTTCAGATGCATCAGATGAAATACTTATTGTTCCATCAATATCTGTTATTTGAATACGGCGAAGTACATCGCATGTCCGCGCAAGTATGGCAACATAAAAACGATCAGCAAAGTTAGAAGCAGTGCGCGTAACATCTTCTTTAACGATCAAACCGAGGCATCGACGCTGCAAAGAACGCACCACCGTCCTACATGTTACCTACCAAGAGCACCTACCACGCCCGTAGCTTTAGTCCTGTCAAAGCGTTCACTATAATACCATCAATGTTATTTGTCGAGTAAAAATAGATAAACCACATTTACTAAGAATATTATCATTTGCAATGCACTTCGAGGCTTTCTGTCATTACATAATATCCTTCCTAATACTCCCATAATTTCTTTGACAATTCGCAAAATTCAGTAACTCTAGCACATAAGTCGGTATAAATAGGACAATAGTCAAAGGGACTGGAGCATGTAAGTAAGTAATGTACAGCAGCAAAGTCTGTGCATTCAGAAGCTTAATTGAACCTATTGAATTGGACTACAGTTTTGCGAATGGAAAGCATCGACGATTTCATTACTTACTACTAAGGTAAATCAAGCGCCACGTGCAATATTTTTCTGGATATGAAGATAAAAATACTTATCAGCCATCACATTGCTGGTAATTTAAACCAAGCGAAAAAGCACTTACCATAATTGAAGGACGATTAAGTCATATGATTTAATTACTATTTTTTATCGCACCACGACTTTCTCACCTGATAATGCATTTCATTCAAACTAAACGCTTCATTTCAATCAAAACAGTCTTTCGTACGTTTTGAAGTGACTCTTTAGATGAGTTTAGAACAAATCAACATATCGAAAAGAGTTCTACGTGTAAAGAGGCTCGTGAAGCTCAGCTGGAGTACAGGAGCCTATAGCATCGCTCAGGCGGTCCAGCTGTCGATATGTGACATTCTTCTCAGCTCCGCGGAGGCTCGTAAAATATCTCCATGCAGAATGTATACCATTTCAAGTGCAAAAAAGATCAATGTTTTTTGTGTTTTCGTATGACAATTATCTATTTTAAACAAGCAAAAATTTTATTTGATTCGTTAAGCATTATAATGAATATTTTCCAATGAATGTATGATTCGCAACGAACAATGGAATGCGAAATTTTAATCGTGTTTATACGTGGAAACATCTACTTGACTACTTGACATACCGAACTGCGTGTAAACTGCGTCAACTAATCTCGTTCAGAGCAGATGATTCCTTATGCATAAAGATGTACCAGAATTCGACTGACGAGCAGGACAATACGTTTCAAATTGGTATAGAGAAAAAAATAAAAAGCCTTGGCAAACTTAAAAAAAAATAAAAAGGAAATAAGACAGAGTGACAACATGCTCAGGCTGTTGTTCGGCTGACGAGCAGGACAATATGTTTCAAAGTGGTATAGAGAAAAAATAAAAAGCCTTGGCAAACTTTCAAAAAACCTAAAAAATGAAATAAGGCAGATGAAAACATGCTCAGGCCCACACGTTAAACAATACTAAACTGATCATCATCATACAGCGCACTAAAGTAACCAAGCCTAAGTTTGAATAGAAATCCGATCAAAAACTTAAAGACGAAGGCAAAGTTGCGTGAACACTAAACCGAAGTCTCAATATTCAATAGTTGAAGGCGTCTTTTGAGGAAAAGTTTCGAGAAAGACAATGATCCCGTCGAAGTCTTGACTACCGAGCTCGAGGGCGTCTTTACAGGTCACCTTGAGGTCAATTAAGAAAAAAAAAACCGTTCTCGTGTCATGCAGATCTCTCGAAATCACTCATTAGTTCATATCAACTCTCATACCTATACTCATCAGGCCAAAACTAACTCTCATAATTACTCATACTCAAAGTCCATATCCCCAAACATTATTTTAAGAAACAATAGGAAGAAATAATATACGTTTAAAAATTACTTTTTAAAGACAACACTTCCAAAGAATCCAGTATCTCCAATCTTACAGATGTACAATGAATTTCTCATCTTGCAACATAAAATATTTTTAAACAATAAGATAGATGAATAAAATATTGGAATTGTTCTGACAGAAGCGGAGAGCTAGAGTGTCGCAGCGCTATCCTGTACAGAGTCCTTAACACAAGTTGCGGGGCTTACAGGACTCGCGTGCTGATCCAAACAGCCACTTTTATTACAGCCAACCCACCTTTTTTGGTGCTTATAGCTGAGCAGGCCAGGACAGCTGAGGTACTTGCTTATTCCGGCATCTTTTAAGATATTTCGGTTCCGGGATCGGAGACATGTCCTACAGCGGCTACACTGTTAGAAAAATTACCGTTAACGGTATTACCGGCGTGAAAAGAAACATCGTTTCGCCGTTTTTATTCTAATTTAACACTAGAAATCCGTAAAACATCTGATAAAAACGGTGAAACAGTTTATTTTCACGGGGCGACCGGCCACTAGAACGCCAGTGGGACCGTTTTTTCACCGTTTTTTCCAACAGTGTATACGGGATCGACGTGCATATACATTGTGTTATTGATGGTGTAATGTCAGCGATCAAGTCAGTACACTGCAAGAAAATGAATATACTCGTATTGAGGATAGGCTCAGCTGCTTCCAAAATAATGTACAGATTATATCGGAGTTTGTAATCATGGTTGATATTTCTAAACTCACTTACCAACAAAATTCAAATAACTTCTTACAATGAAACGTTCGCTAATTTTCCTAAACATGTTTAAATTTTTTTTAGAAAAATACTGCTTTGAGATCGTTAGAGGCGCTATTCATCAACTGGAAAAATCTAATCAAAAATTAAAATTATGAAAATATTATGTATTATGAGCTGCAGGTTTACATCAAAGTTCGCATTAAACAATTTTATGATTTTTTACGCAAATGCATTGTACTCAAAATATTTTTTAATGCGGTTTATTCAATGCTAACGACGAAGTGTAGAGGTTAAGTGAATTGGCAACGTGAGTGGAGTGGCTGC
Source organism: Hyalella azteca (assembly GCF_000764305.2). Classification (NCBI taxonomy): domain Eukaryota; kingdom Metazoa; phylum Arthropoda; class Malacostraca; order Amphipoda; family Hyalellidae; genus Hyalella; species Hyalella azteca. Next base: position 74,517 of record NW_025938254.1, on the reverse strand, counting down.
AGGGAGCCTGCCTTATCTCCACCCTCGCCAGCACTGGAGAGGATACCAATAAGCTATTTTTTCGCGAGTCTCTTAAGTTCACTTGGATGAGGTACGTAGTTCCAACCTCATCGGTCAAGGCTTTTAATTTTCCAATAAACGCCACAGACACGAGCTAACGAGAATATTAGATGTATAAAAAACGTACACTTGTAAACTAGTGTATGTCGTGCACTAGTGCAGTAAATTTGAAAACATTTTTGATGTTGTGCCAATTGACGTTATTGGAATATTATTTATAGGAATTTAGAAGCACAAATTGACGTGAATATTAGAGATATAAAATAAAATGTCTCTAAGATGGCACGATTTTTATTACATTTAAGATAGGCATGAATGAACTGTAGCACAAATATTTGCCATGAAGTGCTTTCCGATCACTTCATGTGCCAAGATTCGTAAGGGGCTTTGGCGCTTGTGAGAGGCGTATCTCGAATACATATTGGGCTCTTCATTTCTGTGAAAAGCGGAAGGCGTGCAGAATTTATTGTTTTCGAGGTGGCAATAAATTGTAGCTTTCGATCTGCTATGCACGACTCAGGAGTAGCGAGCGCGTGATCAGCAAGCGTTGGCGCCTTCGCATCGCGCGGTACTTTTCTATATAGAGGGCCGTACAAAACTATAACTATGGAACAGCTTTAATTGTTTTCAGCGCCGTGATGCTCGCGTTTTTAATTTAAACATGATGGTGTTTGATATGGGTTTGTTTTGCGCGATGCATTTCAGTTAACAGTTTCATGATGATGCAATTAAAGCGAGCCAGTTTCATAAAGAACAAAGTTGTGAATTTTGTTCAAAATATCGCGGGTAATTATAATTCGTAATCTAGGTGTAGAAAAAGCTATATCCGATGTGGAAGCGTTCTGAAGTTGAATTTTTAGCCTCCGGGTGCAGAAATGAAAGCGGAAGCTGATTTCGTTGCGTTGCCTCGTGCCACTTTCTGCAGTTAACCGAATTAAGCGTCCGATATTACTATGATTGGCCAATGTCTCGCCAATAGGACACCAATATTGGCCAGGTGAGTTCTATTGAGAGCTACTCAATCGTGCGCCGTTGTGAAGAATCGTACGTTAGCTCCATTATATTTGGGTTCACCTATGCAAAACATGAAGATTAATGGTCTTGAATATTCTGTCAGTTTCACTGGCAGAATTCCAATGAAAATTAAGTAGAAATTAATACTTCATTGGGAAGAAGAGCCCAACTGGTGCTAATGACTTTCAATTACTAAATCCAATCTCATCGATTTTTCATCCCCTCCACAAAATGTACTTGATTGTAAAGTATTTCACACACAAGCGACTTGAAGCAATGTCACCGGATCAGACCAATTAAGGTGCTTATACACGGGGCTATTAGTTCCGTATATACAGTATATACTCCCAACGTCGCACTGACGCGGTTGCAGTGAACCGAAAACACTATACTCGTGTATAGGCTCGCAGCCTGCACAACTGTAGTAGACGCAACCAATATACGCAACTAATAGCCCCGTGTATAAGCACCTTTTAAACGTACAAGAATGCGACACACGAGGCAGCTCTTCGCTGGCTTGCAAGTTGCGACGTTGCGGTGTTGCAGCGTGTGAACCTAACCATGAGTACCGTCTCGAGTGTCGACATGAAAACACTGGCGAAACGATCAACGAAAATTAAAGTTGATTGAACCCTCTCGGCAGAAAACAGCGACCGTTCACGTTTATCCGTACTCATGCAACGGCAGACGCAGAAGATCATAAAAAGCTAAAAAATATAGTGTTAGTAGCACACACACCCAGGCGAAGATTCAAAACAATCGTCAAATAAATCGCCTCGAATATGGACGGTGTCAGGAAGGAATTTTACGTACAGGGGTTAGACAGATTAAGGGAAACACCTGAGAAATTCACAAAAATATTTTAGTATGGTGCGGCAATTATAGCCTCAATTCTCAGAGGTACTGATTCATACAAATTGTGTATGGTTTCTAAAATAATTTAACCCATTCTCCATTTAAAACTATCTCCAGCTCTTTTAAAGACGATGGTGGCGGGAATCGACTTTTACTTGCATCTCTGCAATCGACCATAAATGCTCTATAAATCTATAATATTCAGGTCTGGTGATTGTGGTGGCGAAATAAGATGTTCAACTTTATTAGAATGTTCCTTGTGCCATTTTTAGCGCATTTTCTCATTTATGGACAAAATGCACTATTGTGCTCGCCATGTCCGTCTGTCTGTCCGTCCGTCCGTCCGTGACCTCAAGTTTTCGTCGACGAGAAAATGCGCTCTCGGTCACTCACTGCAATGAGTACTGAGTTATATTTTTTAACAATTCAGCTGTGTGGATCGGGTCATTGTCATCATGAAAGATGGCGTTCCCCTCCGGAAACAGTGCTTGAACCATTGGATGAATTTGGTCCTCCAAAATTCCTAAATAGTCACGGCTGTTGATTCTTTCATGGCGATCACATTTTTCCACTGCTCGAGGGATCAGTTCTGGAGGTTTTTGTGCACTCTAAACTCTTTGAAGCATTTGTATATGAAACTAGAGGTTTTCTAGTGGCAGCTTTCCATAGAATCTAGATTTGTGCAGCTATTAGAGTACACATGTAAAACTACGGAAATTGCATGGGTTCTGTAGGTGACCATTGAGGTCCACAGTAATTTTAACAGCCGTGGCCTTTCGATTGTCCCTCACAATTCGATTTAGGCAGTCACGGTATCTCTCAGACAACTTCGACTTTCGGTCAAGCTTGCGCTTTGCTGAGGACGTTTTTCCTTTTCTTTCATAAGCAGTCAATACTTATGAGACAGTACTTCTAGAAAAGCCAAGCATTCGGGAAGTTTCTGTCACACTAGCATCTGTCATACGGGCACCAACAATATAGCCTCTTTGAAAGTCAGAGAGGTTTGTCATTTATCGTTTAGGTTATGGTAATAAAAATTACTAACAATGCCGGTGCAAGGATAAAATATTAATTAGCATCAAAAAATTAATAATAAAATATGTCCCGTTTTCATTGTTTATAACATGTTCAAAAATTACGTTATCAAAATGTCAGGTGTTTCCCTTAATTTGTCCAACCCCTGTACATGTACCGCTGAAACAACAAGTACCGCGGCAGTGAATGTTTTACAAGTTCCAAACCTCCTACGAATTGCCCAATAATTTGAGTCCTGTTTTGTCCTCCAATATAGGCGATTTCATGCCTCCTTACAATTAAACTCCAACCGCCAACCGGTGGCCGCTACCAACTAAATATATAATCGATGCAGTATTAATGTAAAGTGGCTAGCTGAAAAAGAAAAGATTATGGAATTTTCAATAAATATTAACCGATTATAAATACCCTCAATCAATTATATTCATGTACATATTATAATAAATTAATACCGAACATCCGGATTCATGGCTTAGCGAAAACATGTACCAAAATAAAAGATGAGCGAATTGTTTAGAGTATTATTCTTGCAGTGAAATTTATCGAGTGAAAATGAAGCGATTACGTCTCATTACCCAAGATAAAATGGAGCGCGCAGAATTTGCTACGGGAGTGATGGCGTCTTGAGAAAAAGAAGCCTAATTCAAGAATCGTGTTCTTTAAATAAAGAATAAGTTTCAGGCCGCATCGGGACTATCAATAAGAAGAATGTGCGAGTCTCAAGGGAAGCAGCCACTTCGCTATCGAGGCAGTGAGGCAAAAAAGGCGCGGTCAGTACAGCTCTTTAAATCACCCAAAATTACGACCCACACTTCGTCTCAACTCAAGCACAAAAACTTAAAAATGCACCACAAAACCGACTAAAGAATAGCTATTTTTATTCAGCGACGCTACATAAGAAGCTTTGAGAAGTTTTAGGCACATTATATTACTCAATATTCACTTGATTTGACCGGTGGAAGTCTAGTAACTTTTTCAAACTATCGTCAGTCTTGAGAAAATCCGGCCAAAGCACATGCTTTTGGATCATCTGTGAACAAGTCACGAAAAGTACAAGAATCTGCGACAGGCCACATCATGCCTACTCTTCAGCGCCGACATCACTATTGGTATGTTATGTTATGTTATGTTATGTTATGTTATGTTATGTTATGTTATGTTATGTTCCGTTGCGTTGCGTTGCGTTGTGTTTTGTTGTGTTGTGTTGTGTTGTGTTGTGTTGTGTTATGTTGTGTTGTGTTATGTTGTGTTGTGTTGTGTTGACACTGAGAACTCCACGACGACACTGAGAACTCTATCAATAACGTTCAAGAGTAGACTGAATTTGAGCACGGGTTCTAACGAAAACAAAAGAAACGTGTAACGACACGAAATAAGGTGTCGCAATGGTTGTTAACCCAGAAAGCTGAAGATCGACTGACTCCTTCCATCCAAGCCTTCGCTTTCTATGCATTTCCTCCTAACGTCAATTGATGATGCTTAACACACCGTCTCGTATTTAATTAATCAATCTCTCCAGCGTCTTAAGAACATTTAGTGAGTATGAAGTAAGTAATGTAGATTATCGCCTCATGTTATACAAATAAGTAAGTGATTGAAATTATGTTAAAAAAGAACAAAATCTCTTTTTCCAGTTCCTACATTTAATCACCAGATATTCCATGCCTGGCGCCTAGACGGTTGCAACATCCGAGAATTTGACGAATGGCGTCGCGCAAGGAAGAGTTATCATGTTCTTGCTCCACGTAGAGAGGGCAGAACGAGATTAATATTCGTTGTGTGAAGAATTAAAAGCATCCCGTCCTCAGAGGATCAAAAGAACTACAACTGCTGTCATAAATCATCTTCCCGGGCGTTTCGGTAGCTATATATACATACACTAGCAGCAGCGTCAGCCGCGGCTACAGATAGCAAGCACTGCCCGGGTTGTTGAAGGATGTATTTTCATTCAAAGGCTGAAGGATGCGAAGGAAAATTATTTGGGGGAATTCGAAAGACGACATCATAAACTAAGATGGGCACATGAATGAAGAGATAATCATTGATGTAAAAATGCGTCATCGGACCAGTAATTAATCGTATATTGGTCCAAGTGGAAATCTAATGTTGATTTATTGATAACTCTTTTGGACGATTTTGCGTCCAAAAGAGCAACTATTAACAAATAACGCAACTATTTCAACGTCGGCAGTAATAATGTAACTAAGATCTAAACAAATATTCATGAAAAAGAAAAATCTCTAACAGACGAGAAATCACTCAATAAAATTCCTTCACGTATCTTGTAGTCCATTTCAACAACCAAACATCATATGATCATTCAGGCATACTGTATCATGAGTTCTTGAGCGAAGATGCAGACCAAATAGAAAAAAGTCCTATACCATTTTGGAAGTAAATCATATAAATTACAGAAGTCTTCTTGTATTCAGCAATGCTAGCGCAAGACAGTGCACGGCACAGCGGCAGAACATTAGCGTCATCGGAAGCACCACAAGTAAAGCAAACTCGAAAGTTCAGGATTAAAGTTGCAAGGGATGCGCGGTGCTCGCAAATCAGCTTTCTATTGTCTGACGCAGCAAGCTAGGAGACTAGCACACCGTTCTGGGGGCTCGGAAGTTACCTTTTCTTGTTTGGGGAGAGCATGAAAAGCGAATATTATTACGCTGAGACTATATTTCTTGTACAGTAATGCAGGAAAGTACATTCTCTTTGCAGTACCGCAATATGAAAGGAGAAGCTCTAGATGTGTTGTGATTTCAGTCAAGGGAGGATGTTCAACAGAGTTCTATGAGCACGAGAGTGCAATCGGTCTTCATTGGACTAAAAATTATAGAAATTCCTAATACAAATATTTTATGAACAATGATTCGTTATGTATTTGTGAAAGCGTGAGAGTTCGTGCGTTGGTTTCAACTCTTGCTCTCGAATTAGAATGGGGCTGATCGAGTCCGTATCTACGATATTTATCAATTAGGGATACGCAATAATTAAAGCTGTTAATAAATTGTACTTATAGTGGAGGTGTAATTAGAAAAAATTAGATCAGTACTCACTGCAGTGAGTGACAGAGAAAGCATTTTCTCATCGACGAAAACGTGAAGTCACGGACAGACGACGGACAGACAGACATGACGAACACAATTAAAAGCGCATTTTTTCCATAAATCAGAAAATGCGCTAAAAATCAAGAGAAAGGCAGGAATCAAGAATTGAATCATGATTTCTACTCTGGTTGGGGTAAATTATATTCAAGAATATAAAGTTGAAATTTCATTCAGAACTAAAAACGGAAATCCAGTGCAAAATTTCGACTTACTAGGGCATTTTTTCACTAATGCACTTCAGTTTTCAAGTTATTAACTGGATTTGATGTTTGGTGTTGCTGTTTACAACTCTCTTCGGATCCTTAAATGTACCTCAGAAACTAATGTACATGTAAGCAACACCTCGTGTCAGTATTTATCACATGTTCGTCAGACGCTATCCACAAAACCGTATACCCTGTTGCCGTTATTTGTTCTAATCAACGTTACGCTTCATTACCAGCGTTACGCCGTTCGTTTACTCATACATTTGTGAAGACAGAATTTATTATTTATTTGAATTTATGTTTTTTGTTCCCTTTACCAAGTTCAAGATATAAATAAGTTTTTACATTCTTCTTTCTAGGTCATTATCCATTTCTACTCGATTCTTTCTTATTAGTATTTCATTATTTTTGACATTCTTTCACGATACCTTTGAAAATGCTAAGGTAAATTGCATTGTCAAAAAGCAAATGTTAATGCAAATGTCAAAAAGTTCTATTTGTCAATTATACGATGAATAAATATAAAGCTCAAAGAAAAAAGTTTGATGAAACTTCCAAAGCAAAAATCCAGATTTCGTTTTGGTTTAAGGAGATATTCGGTGTAGGTTTACCGCACTTAATGCGGTACAGACGATCAGATGAACCTTGTCTCCCCCATAGATGAACCTTGTCCCAACAGCTATATCCCAGTAAAAATTTACTGACGAGTCAGCTTCTGATCTGAAGTACCAGAAGCTGGGGCGACTCTAAATTTTGTTAGGGATGGAGCTCGCTTCCCAGCAGCTATCCAAGTAAAAGTTTACAGACGAGTCAGCGTCTGATCTGAAGTACCAGAAGCTGGGGCGACTCTAAATTTTGTTAGGGATGGAGCTAGCCAGTAGGCTTGCATGTGGAGAGGCAGCCGCTAGCCGGACCCACGCGTGGCATTGACTGAAGGAACCTCTTTGTTCTCCGCAGGTCATTAAGCAATGCATTCAATGGACGACCGCCACTCTGCTCAACCCATTGCTCCTATTAAATTTGACCTGTCAGCCTAGGGTAACGCTGGCTATTTTTTTACTGCTCTTATGAGCAGTAAAATATTTATTATTCATCTATTTATTTATTATTATTATTTATTTATTATTTATTTATTTAAAATTATTTATTATTATTATTATTCTATTGCCATGGGCCTATTTCTTCAGCGCCGACATTTCTATTCTATTCTATATTATTTTACTGCTCACCTCGCACAATAGTTGGGAGGAACACGAGAAACGGAGTACTACGAATTATGTAAAAAAATAGAAATTGAGTCTATATGATGATAGAGTTTTGTCGTGGCAGTTGAGGTTCCGTCGATGTAATCTATTTTCAGGATTAAAAAATATCCGAGTTGGTATAGTCTTTGATGGGAGATGAAAAAGAAAATTATTCAATAAACTTTTTCTCAATATTTTGCTTCATTTCAACTAAAGTATTATTAAACATGAGTCATTTCAGTGATAATAACTGCATACATTAAAATGCGCGACGTAAAAAATTTGTAAGTAATCATGATAACATACTTTTGTCGAGATCATTTTCAATGTTAATCGATGAAACAGCTTAGCCCAATTAATGCTCCATATGAATAATGATACATCAATAAGCATGATATATATCGAGTCGAAGCAATATGCATCGAAACAATTAAGGTATATGAAATCAAATCAATTTATTCACTTATATATAAATGAAAATTATCTGATTGTTTTTTCAATATTTTCACACGTTCATGTGATCGAATTGTGGATACAAGACGTCGATGACGCGACAAATGTAAATTATTTTTATTAAAATGTTCTTAAACCGAATGTAGTTCCATCACCCAAATCCAAGTGTAGCCATCATTTGATGAACCTCCTATGGAGCCGGGATAGAATACAATTGAGATATAATGGATAATCAATTTTATATTTATATATATATATTAAAAAATACCTTAATCTTATTTAATTCTTTTCTCAACGTATATCCTTGAGGCACAGTGGCAAGTTACGAGTATATATCAAGCTGTTCTACACGAATAGATAAATTTATTAGTCCTGCCGTCGTTATATGTTGCCTCAAATGAGACAGTCTGTATATTTTGTTGCTTATCTAACTATACAAATTGGTCGTCTCTAATTGCACTCTCTTTATATTTATGTTTTGAAAAATATTTTTCTTGAATTTTCACTTGTTGATCTTGTCATTAATTAACTCGCTTCATAATTATATAATGTCTTTCTATAAGATCATATTCTGAAATTCGTTCGTGTAAATGAGTGATAAAAAGTATTCAGTCGCTGCTCTGACGATAAAAATAATGAGCAGCTCATAATTTATGTGAATTCTATCCTTTGCAGCTTCTTCAGAATGAAGTTCGCACAAATGGGAATAATTTTAGTAGAAATTTGCTGAACTTGTGCTATGATCCGAAAATATTTCAGTCTTCTATAGGAATTAAAATTTGTTATTGTTTTTGTTAGGCCCGTTTTACGTCTATTAAGAGTGGCAGAAACAGCTATAGGCTGTTCTTACATGCAACTGTGAAATAGCTCTTTCAACCGCGTCTATTTTTTGATAAAGTTACCGTAGTCATCAGAGCCCATCGTATAATGACATAAGACATATTTCCTTGTCTGTGGTATCAATTAAGTTTAAAAACTAAGTTAAAACTAAACTAAAAACTAACTTAAACTAACTTAAGTTTAATTGCAGTGTTCCAAGTTACAAATTCCAGTTATTTGAATTAATGACAACTTTCCCCTTGAATTGACAAAGACGTGCACGAAATTTACATACGTTGCACTCACCAAGATAAGCCTAAAACTTAATGGTGTACCTATATTACCACGAGTAATATAACGTACAATTATCGACTGATCAATAATCTCATATCAGTAATAATTATTGAGTCATTCCGTGTGTTTTAATCACTATTTAGATTAGCCTAAAACTTAATGGTGTACCTATATTACCACGAGTAATATAACGTACAATTATCGACTGATCAATTATCTCATAACAGTAATAATTTTTGAGTCATTCCGTGCGTTTTAATCGCTATTGCATATAACATCAAAGCCTGCTATAAAAACTATTTATTCTCTTGGCTACTTAGTCACTATAATGGTTATGATTGACACACGCCCCACACGATGCGCTAATGCAAAATGATGATATGTCTCATATCAAATCAAAATTCGAGCATTTTTCACTATTTGATTGTTTCACGCCTATATTATTAAGCTATTCATATTTTCCATATACATATAAAGGAAATTATGGTCAAATACAATCCTCACGACAGTGTAATTAGAAATTTTGTTCCGACAGAAATTATTCCAGCGATCAAACTCCGATCTAAAAATCTTGGCAAGTCTGAAAAAAGTGTAAAATAAGTTGTGTGCAATTATTCGATGCCATTTTAAAGATATAAATTAACTTGTTGTTTTTTCGAAAATTGTGATGTTTCGACAAAACTTTCTCTTCTGGTACGAATTAGACGTTGATCTTCCCATAACGTGTAATCAGGACAATGTTAAGGAAAAATTGCTACAGAGCTAAGTTTCCATATATTTTTGAAGATCACAATAAATTTAACTTACGTTGCTAGGGATTCTGTATAGTTTCTTCAGGCACATAGACGAAATCTTTTCGGAAATTATTGGTTCCACTTTTAGGAGAAATTCTAGCGGTAGGAGGGAAGCTGTGTTCTCTCATCACGCTTTCTCGATCTTTTCGCCAGCATTTTTTTACCAGAGAGCCGGCTGAGGAACGGCGATGGTTTTCGAGATGATGTTTTTGTATTGCCCAGATTATGGTATCGGTTTCCAATAATGCTCTCGAGACCACTCGAGGTGATCGCGCGAGAAATTCCAGAGTACCGAACACCTTTTCTTCGCCACTGAGTGCCGTTATTGCGTATGTCGGTTAGAGTGTTGTCTACCGTATAGCGATGTGCGGGTACTGCGTATGACGGTTAGAGTGTTGTCTACCGTATAGCGATGTGCTGGCATTGCGCATGACGGTTAGAGTGTTGTCTACCGTATAGCGATGTGCTGGTATTGCGTACGACGGTTAGAGTGTTGTCTACCGTATAGCGATGTGCGGGTATTGCGTACGACGGTTAGAGTGTTGTCTACCGTATAGCGATGTGCGGGTATTGCGTCGGTTATTGCGTATGACGGTTAGAGTGTTGTCTACCGTATAGCGATGTGCGGGTATTGCGTGTGACGGTTAGAGTGTTGTCTACCGTATAGCGATATGCGGGTATTGCGTATGACGGTTAAAGTGTTTTCTACCGTATAGCGATGTGCGGGTATTGCGTATGACGGTTAGAGTGTTGTCTACCGTATAGCGATGTGCGGGTAATGGGAATGACAGTATTAGTATTGTTCACTGATGTCGTGATGCATTACTATTGTGCATGATGCCAATGTTGACAACACATGTAAAATGATTAGCATGCGTATTAAGGAACGTTTGATTGGGTTCATTTCTCAAATTGTTTTTTATTCTATAGGATGTTACCGTAAAACGTAGTGACTTGGACCATTGATGATGTGGCTTACATCATTTTTAGCGTTCACCTTTCTGTGAGACAAATAGTCACATTAGATATATAAAAATATATCTCTTTGTTGCATTTACAGGTTATCTCTCGGTACTTCAAGACCAATCAACACAATTTTTCTAAGTCAAAAACTTTCTGAGTATAGAGTACTATTTTCTTAAATGTCAAAACGTTCCAAGTTACCCCGTTTTACGGTATCTGTGTTCCGGTAAAAGTATCAGAACGCGGAATGTGAACACACTACAAAAAAGTTAGCAACTGTACCAGTGACTACGGTCGGTGGAGATTGCAAGTGTTTATTCGACAACGACGATCTTTTTTTCCTAGCAATGGGTTAACAACGAATTATGTCACGCACCCCTTGGCATAATGAACTAAGCAACGCAGAGATAACCACTTTTTTGGAAATTGTCCATCGTTTTTCTTGTGCAGAGCCGTGTTTCAAGCTGCGATTATTCAGTTATATTTCGGCAGTGCCGCAAATTAGGGTCCATCACACGATTGCTCGCTTCACGAAAATGACACCGAGTAACAGGGTTTTCTGAAACATGGAAAACCATGTACACCGTCTGAGTTTATGCTAATGCCAAAATGATATGTCTTTTTCGGTGCGACATCGTAGCTTTGGATTTTGTAATAATAATTGTTATCTAATATATTTTAATAGAAATAATGTATGTATGAGTAGAAAACCTGCTTCACTATGACATAGATCCAGTGAAGGAAAGCCGAAGGCTTGCGAAGCAGGATGTCCAGAAATATCGCCTGTAAAGACTTGAGGAGGTGAGTTAGGGCGTCAAGTTCTTTATGACATCATAACATCACCGGAAGAACTAATCTGCGACCTGTAAGGTAAAGGTTATAGCTGCAATCGACCGAGTTATTACAAGTCGTTACCGAAGAAACTCTCTGCCAACACTTACAAGTAGTATGCGACGCCCACATCTCTTTCTATCAGTAATGTCTTGTAAGCTATTCTGGCACATGAGCTGACCATTATAGCACTCACCTAACACAAGTTCGTTTAGTTACCGACCAGTCTTTATTTCACAGTTTATTCTAATTACCATCATTAAAGATTGTTACAACTATGGTCTGTTATTTTATTGTTTCAAATTCAGCGTTTTTCATGCAAAACGATCGCTCTCGATGTAAAACGAACAGGATTATGAAATGCTCATTTATCATTTGGCCTCCTAATAACCGAGTAAACGATGAGCTTTATGAAATTCGATTATAAAAATACCATCTCCTTTACATAAGTCCTGTGATCGAGTGGCAGTAAATCCCTTTCCATTAAAAATAAACAACCTACCGAACAGTCGAACACGAGCACGGCTAGCAGCTATGCATCATCTCACTTTTAAGTAACTGATAATAATTTTTCGACTGAATTTTGCCTATTAAACCACTTTACATCGGAAAACTGAATATTGTTTAGGGCAGTAAGAGCGAACGTAAAATGAAGCAGACTATTGATAGTTCTCCTTTAACTGTGAAAACAAGCGTAGCATTTCCAACAATACGAAGTTTTGTGAGAATGAGATAAACAGCGACCTTTACCCACTGTGTAACTCGCGTTATCTTATTCTTCAATTTATGAGCGCGACAAGATTGAATTTACCATATACGAATTAATTGTGTTATTTCAATCTCAAAGAAACGTCTTAAGCCTATATTGATGATTGGACCAAACGATATTTTTGTCCTTGAACAATTTCTAGGTGTTTTCATACCTAATTAAGATAAACTTTCCCTCCATACGTAATTTTTTCATATATATAACCATCTGAATATTGTAATAAGAAAGAAGACCTGATAAGCAGGATTCGAAATAAATCTAACACCCAGATATATATTTTGTTTATATTACCTATCCTTGAGACTCCTCAATGAATTTAGATCAAAACTTGGTATCGGATTTGTCATCTTTTTGTTTCCATTGTATCGTCGCAGTGACTCACGAGCGCCGACAACGCATACACATATCACGCCTCGATCTGCAACCTGCTGCGCGGCGTCTTGTGAGCTATTTAACCTTGCATATTCTTACTTTATAAGCTGAGGTGTGGCGAACATTATCGTGGAATGAGCGAATGTTATGAACATCGTCGTGAAAAGAGCGTATGCCTCAAATATTATCATGAAAAGAGCGAATGTTATGAACATCGTCGTGAAAAGAGCAAATGCTTCGAATGTTATCAGGAAAATAGCGAATGCTATAAACATAGTCGTGGAAAGAACGAATGCTTCCATCTAGCATTCTACATAGGTTAACGCTACTTCTCATGAAACTGACAACTCAAGCTTGACAAGCATTATTAAAAAATGTAATTTCAGTTAGGGAGTTGAAAGCTTTAATTAAATAACCAAGTTGACGACAAGAGCTTAGGTCTCAGGCTTTCGGCTCGTTCAATTTACGAGGTTTTCTAATCCTCCCAAGTGGTTTGAATAAATACATCGTTTTTGCTCCAAGAGTTGAAGATCGATGGCTCTGATTCCAGCTCTGGGCGGCGACAGGTTATTTTAGTTGACAACAGATGCAAGCGGCCGTATTCAAAACGTGATGTATGTAATGCTGCGACTCAGCGGCAGAAATGTTCGTGATTTTGCACTGGTGTGGTAGCAGGTTTACTGGTATCTAATATATTACCTCGGCAGCAGAAACGGTCACGATATACACATTTATGCGGTAGCAGATATGCTGGAATCTTGTGTTTTACATTGGTGGCTGACTTACTTACACATTACCGTTATAGGTTTAATAGGTTATAATAAGTCAACAGAGAAATTGCCTTGCAAGTTTTCTTTTCGGAAATTACATACGTGGAAAAACTATTACGATACAAACAGTTTCTTGCTTGGTTTCTTATATAACTTATGCATTGAGCTGTAACTTTCAGAGCAACTTTTTAATTAAATCAAATACCAACACTTCAATGAGCTGCGCTTGCACAAGGAGGTCGCAAAGAATTAGAATCGAAGCTTGGTTGTGAGAAGACATCGATGCATATAAGTGGGGCACAGAATAGTTTTAAAGTTGAGTCGTTTGCGGGGGTGACACTGAAGTGAAATGTTGCAGGCGAGCAACTGGTGCGCTATTAAAGTCATCGTAAAGTCCCCGCCAGCGCGCTAAACATCACGAACGCAATAAAAGCTAAAGGAAGTTGCAATGGTCCTCGAGACTTGGTGTGCTGGCCAACGCACCGCCATTGTTGTGCTCGCGAAGCCCGCCACCGTTCGCTTTTATAGAGAGCTGCCAGGGGCGCTTAAATTATGGCTAACTGTTCTTCCAAATATTTCTCTCAACCATCGATTGCCACAGTCTTGTTCGACGCCATATTTCTTCACTGATAGCTTTCGGTGACTGAACAAACGGCTTTAGTTTCTCTGTTAATTTGTTTTATTGCTTTATGGGCGATTCATCACTCGATGTGCGCATTCTTTCTGCAGTCTGTGCGTGCATGCATGAACGGGTCAGGCGAACGAGGATTTATTCTCTTCTGTCTCCCATGAAACTTTTCATCATTAATGATTCTGCTTATTCGTGAGTTCCTTTTCGCATTTATGAGCTTGAAACGCGCAGATTAAACTCAATCAAGAAGACACGTTTATTGCAGCCTTTGTTACTGTTGAACAATTTCAGAGCAGCTTTGTAGCCTTTTGCTGCTTGTATTCAGCTTCATTGTTTTTTTTTTAAATATCCGAAGCAGAAGTTATATTCGATCTGTGAATGCAGTAATTAACAGTCGGAAAATTTTCAAGACTCGTTCTATGATGCGAGAGTCAGGAATAAATCCCAGGAGAAGCGAAGCTTGGACGTTCACTTCTGCTGGTCCACATTTGTTGGTCTCAGCAAAACTGCGAGTCTACCGAGTAACTTAACATCCGAGGATCATGTTCGTGTCTGTAATATGCATAAATAAATAAAAGTAATATGCATAAATATATAAATGACTGTAATAGGCATAAATATAATAAATAGATGAATTTGTTTACAATTAGTCAAAGGAAAAATCTATCCATCCTGAAGATGGGTCGATTCCTGGCAACGCCTGTGACGAGTAAAACTATGGACAAGTTTGTTCTTAATGAGTAAAACTGAAAATCCATTTTTAAAGTATTAGGTTCCATCGTTGATGCATGAAGATGTCGTCTCCTGAAGGCCTCGCACTTGATGCAAGGACTGATGCAATTCTGTCGCTACTGAGAGCTCGGCGTGATGTTCTTTGTGAAACCGCTAGGAATTTAGCGAGTGTAACTGCGACACTGACTGTTCTGATAAATTAAGCCTTGAAACTCAATAGGAGTGTCGGAAAGAGCGAGAACCAGCGACGTAATAATGCACTCGCGTCGCACTCACGGATCAGGCAACTTAGACAATCCAAGCCTCTGAATGGAAGAGCTAGGGTGGACCTAACAACAGCGACGGTTGTTGGACTTGCGTCAATCGATCGGAGCAGTAGCATGGAATAAATCGCAAATGATTCATGTAGTTGTTATTACCGAAGAGTTATTCAAAATTAATCTTGGTCACTAAACTGTGAAGTCAAAGTTGGTGCGACCACACATCTGAAGTAACAGTATGAATGTCTGATCTTATTTGCAATCAATATTTGCGCCGGCATTTAGCATTAGTTCGTTTCAACCTAAAAAAATCGCCTGAGAAGCTTCAAATTTTTGTGATATGAGTACATTGAAGAAGGTGAAATGGCAAAACCCTTTGAAGTTCGCGTTAAGAGCGAATGAGAAAAAGTAGAGAAGTGATAAATAATAATCTACGTTTTTCAACGATTGAAGTTGATACGGATTTGAACGTGTCTAAAGTTCTGCAGTGTACGACAAGCAGCTTATTGCTTCCCACGTACAGAGGCGTTAGGGATAGAACTTTCTTTTAGCTTGGGTTAAACCGTGTTCAATTAATTAATAACATGTAAAAGAATATTAGGTATGTATCTTCCTGAATCTATCCTCATTACGCAAATATAATTTAACAACCTCCACAATGAACAGTTTTCTCAGTAGCTATAAAATTGTACACAGTTAATCAAAACTTCAAGTACTACATGAGGCAACTAGCCCGATAATTAGTGACGGTTATCACTAGTCACAGAAAATGACTGCCACATTTAGCCCCGTGTGAAAAGATCTGGATAACCCGACTAAAAGCTTAAGCCCTCGGCCACGTAAGGTAACCGAATATTAGACAATCATTGTAGCAGTTGAATTGCAACGGACCAATACTGTATTCCAGAACATTGGATTCTATTTGGCTTTCTCGAAACAGATAAGCATTCAGAATTGTTTTCATCACTTATAAATGTAATTATTTTCAATTTAGCGACGAAATTAAAAGTAATGAATGGATTTAAACATGAAAATACTTCTGTAGTTAATCTATAGGAATACACATGTATATTTATACTGACAACCAAAAAGATAACTTGTTAAAATTGTCTTGTTTGGGGGCTTATGTGCACAGGCCGTACGAGACGTTAATTTTCGTTGTTAACTGAACAAATTTTAGACGTTTTTTTTGGAAGGCAACAGTTCATTTTTATTAAGAAAAAGAGAGAACTGTAATCAAATTCGTATAAAAGGCGACGATTGTTGATTGTTTCCTAATATTTATTCAAGGAAGTCTTACTCCGAACATTTTCAGCGAACTTTCACTCACACGCTAGCGAGCGTTTTGAAGTGGAACCCCTGCTCGTAATGCCAATGTACTTCTCCTTTTAGTTGTGGTTAACCCTACTAAGACTAGTATTTTATTATGCTACAGGTTGAAGCCTATACGCTGCGGAACCAGCTCTGGTTTGCGCGATTTACCGTGGGATGTTTATATAATATTATATTGGCAAAATTTGCGGTAAATTGCTGCGCATTTGTGTGCGGTAAAATGTTATTTGAAGTTACCTTAGAGCTTAATTATTTTGAATTTTTGCCTCCGCAAACGGTGAAAGACTCGTGTTGAAGTTTTCGAATTTTAGAGCAGGCTACTATCCAATTAACCAAAACTAACAAGTTTCAAAAAGCAAGATATTATCCTTCTGAAGAATGTCAGTTTTCCGAGGTTAATTTGTTTTCTTGTCGAATTTCAAATTGTATTTAAACATTCCATGTAAAAAATCACAATAATTAGCGAGAAAACGCTTTTTTCTAGCGTTTTTCCTCTATTGGGCGAGGATCATTCCTTTAGTTTATGGTAACAGATGAGAACAATCCGACGTAAATAACCTTTAGCTTGTAAACAAAATGCAGACAGTGAGCACACTTGCTGACTTAGCTCGTTAAAAGGGTAAGCTGTATTGTTCAATGTAGAACTTATAACAGTTCATGTTTCGTAAGAATTTTTTTTTGCTCTGGTTACCTTGGCCACGACTTACAAATGCAAATGTTACGTACTCCAATCCAATGAGATTTGAGCCCGTGGCTGTCTCCGCAGGCTCTGTGAAATTGTGTCATCTTCATGTGAAATTGTGATTTGTGAATCATGTCCAATTTGGCCATGATCTTGCTAGTTAACTTATTTTAACTATGCTATTGTCCTACTCTGAAACTGCTAATTGTTGAGAGTGATTCCACTTCTCCTTAATTTCCTAGAGACTGACTAAAATATCAGGCAAATGAGGCAACAACTGTAAATTCACGCATTTTATTAGAGTAGTTTAAAACGGATATGGCCAATAGCTAGCACCAGCTAAGTTGCTAACTAGAAGAAAGCATTAACTATAGCATGCTTGCAACTGAACTTGGCAAGCTAGTTAGTAGTTACTAGTTGCTAATTAGATTGGAATTTTCATACTTATAAATAAAATCTTGCTACTCCAAACCCAGGGTACAGAATTTGCAAGCTGCATCACTAACTTGACACCAAGATATAGGTTTTTAGCCCAAAACGTCACCAGCCATTTTCAAGATGCGTTGCCAGGTAATTTTTTATAAGAAAATGTTGCTAACATTGATGGTATATCCCTTACGGCTTACCGTAAAATGGGGTAACTTAGACCACTTTTATTTTTATAAATGATGCCATTTTTTTTACTAGCTAAATTAAACTTGAATTGAAACATGCAAAATACAGGTCTATACTCTAGCTTCACTCACCATAAATTGCTGGCTCCTGCCTCTCATAGTCTTTATGCAATTTCAAAAAAAGTGGTGGTCTTTGTTACCCCAGCTCTTGGGGTAACTTATCCCCGCCGGTCTAAGTTACCCCATTTTACGGTACTCTTTATGCTGCCACCCACGCCACCGCTACACTTACACTCATCACAACTGATTTCCAGACAAGCTTCACTGAATATTGATCCATCCAATGTACTGGAAACCTTACTGTGTGCACTTGTGGTCTTTCAGATTTTCAACTATTATCTAAAAAGTTGGCCAAAGACTGGCAAATATCTAAAATGCAATAATTTCAATCCAAATGTGTCGGCAAGATCTTCTGAAGGCATAAATTTTGCTGCTGAAGCATCACCAAAGATGATAAGATCTCAAGATCTATACCCACTTTCTTGACCCTGGCTCCAAACTAATCAATTTCAATAAATTTGAAATTTCCCAGCCCAGTGTGCAACTTTTTATGTTGTTATTGTGATTTGTGTCAAGTCCTGCATCTTTCCCGTTAAGGGGATAACAAAAATTGCAAGCAGCGTCTCCTAGATATGGATTTTTAGCCCTAAGCGTCACCAGCCATTTCAAGATGCATCGCTGGGTAATTTTTAATTAAAAAATGCTGCTTACAACTTTGATAATATACCTATGTCTTACTCTCCATGCACTGCAACACTTACTCATTGCAACAGGGTGACAATCTAATTTTTTCTCTAGCTCGTGTTTAGACCCCATTCATAAAAAAATTGTGCGCTCATATTCTTCTTCTTTTACTTTCCTGGGGCCTAAAATAATAGTTTTTTTTGTTTACAAATGAATAACAGTTCATAACTTCATGTTTACCTTTTTATTTGATAATCTATTATCACACAAATACCAAAAAGTGTAATGCAATAACAAGCTTCACTGCACTAAGTGTGGAATTCTAGAGTGATAATAAATTAACCAGTACACATAGCATATTGGGAAGCAGCACCTGAAAGCTTGGAAAGGCCATGAACCTTCCACTTTTAGTCAATTATATACTGTACATATCCTATTGCTTTCCAGCTGTGATTGGATGATTGAATTGTGATTTTAGCCCCTTTCAGCTTTCCAGCTGTGATTGGTTAATGGGGATCCTTTCCAGCTGTGATACCTACGTTGTGCCCTTGAGTCCCACCCCCAAATATGGTATATGTACTACAGTACTGGTGAACTTGATACTTAACTCAAACTTGATCATTATAAATAAAGAGAAAAATTTTAAACAAATACAGGTTGCAAATAAAGAGGAAAAAAGAAAAATGTAAAATATCAATCACACAAGAGACATCCAAACAATTCTATAACAAATCTGAGGTACTATACAATTGAAACAGTTTGTCCACTTTTGATCCTCCTTTTCTTGCCAAGAATACCAGATTGTCTAGCTCAAAATAACAGCAAAATACCAGAAAATTTATTCATCAGAAAATGGATTAATACCTCTAAATTTGATTAAATTAATCAGTAACATTGGATAGAAAAAAGAAAAATAATTTTTCATACTTTTTTGCACAGATTTCTGGCTTGATGTATAATTAGCAAAATTAAACGCATTATATTTCAGGTCAAATATATGCGTGGTACGGTATATAATTTTGCATGGCATTGATTTTTTGGGATTCATTGAACAATTGAATGTTGGATAAGTTGGGAGAAGGAAAATAAGAAACATAAAATAGGGAAAGGAATATTTGTTTTCATGGCTTATATTTAGAATTAAATTCAAACCCTCGAAATAATGTTCTATTCCAACTTGTCATTGTTATAAGAAATAATGTTGTCCACTTGCTAAAAATTACCTAGCACATAAAAACCTGCTAGAAATTAGCACATAGCCAGAAGTTGAAATCGAAGTGGACAAAAAATTTCTAACAATACTTTCAGGAGCGTATTGTTTAGCAATAGATTTGTTTTAAATTTTTTCAAGACTGCTTTTATTATGCGTGGTAGGCCTGCCATGAAAAAATTCATTTCAAGAGTGTCCAAGCTGTAAACCAAAACCAACAACTAAATAGCAAAGTGTCAGGGTGCATCTGCTCTGACTTTGGCACTATGCATCACAACTGATTTCCAGACAAGCGTCACTGCATCTTGATCCATCCAATGTACCGGAAACCTTACTGTGTGAGCGTTCAGTCTCGCAGATTTGCAATAATTGCAATAATTTCAAAGTAATTTTTAAAAGTCAATAATTTCAATTCGAATATGTTGGCAAGATTTTTTGAAGGTGTAAATTTTGCTGCTGATGCGTTGCTAATATCTTTTGATATT
This sequence comes from Hyalella azteca, assembly GCF_000764305.2. NCBI lineage: Eukaryota > Metazoa > Arthropoda > Malacostraca > Amphipoda > Hyalellidae > Hyalella > Hyalella azteca. Next base: position 54,241 of record NW_025938254.1, on the reverse strand, counting down.
CACCCACTTTCTGCACCCTGTTTCCCAGCCAGTCAGCCAGCCTAGTTGTTTAATTTTATTCCTTATGATTGATGAGATTGTTGACAATTCATTCAGTGCAAATCTTGCGGCTCTAAAAATGGCTGAAAAGCACTAGTTCTTGCTTGAATGTTATATGTATTTTACACCAGGTAGCTACAAGCCCATTTTCACAAGCCCATTTTCACAAGCTTATTTTCACAAGCTGCCCCAACCTTGAGAAACCATACCATCAACATCAATAATGCATGATTCACCACCCACTGCCACCCAAATTGATGAATTGGGTAGAAACCACTTGTAAATGAGATAAAATGCCTGTGTTTGTAGACAAATTTAATCATTTGGGCCATTTCAATGGCCATTGCTAAATTTCTCTTATAATAATTCTGCAAAATCATGTTCAAATTATTTCTTTTGCTGCTGTTTTAAAACTTTAATTCAATAATCAAAAGTGAGTTTGGTAAACTATTGTAAATCAAGAAGCCATTTAATCTTGCCAATAGAGTAGTTCCAATTTGAAATATCAGGCAGAAATTTCCTAAAATTATGTATAAAAATGATTGTTTTGTGGGCAATTATTGAAAATTGCAGGTATATAAGTTGACCATTTATACATGTTTTCCTGAAATAAAAAATGTACATCCTTTCTGTTGAAAGACAATGCATTTATTTTCATAATGGTTTGTATGCAATACAAAATATTTTCTTGTGCAAGTTGTGTTTTGTTGTTAAATTCAGATGTTAATATAAGTAGACTAATAAGATGTTAAATTTTATTGCATTAAAAATAAATATCAGTTGATTGGAAATGGAAGACATCATGTTTGCAGATGCTACTAATTCATTAGTGGCATGAATGTACTAAGAAGAGACCATAAGCTTCTAACAGCTTGGCCTCAGTCTCACCATATATATATATATTCTTTTTCCTATTGAGCAATCTAACAGCTACACACTTGGAAATACAATTACCAACTTCAGATGAAAATGTTCCTAAATTACCATCTTGAAAATAGTATATAAATGATAAATAAAAATTATTGTTTCAGGTCACGTGTCCACCATGGCAAGTTCAACAATTGCAGCTTGCAAGTGCTCTACCAACTGATCCAAATTTTTACCCTAAAAATTGTGAACCAGTGAAGTCATTCACTATCACTTGCTGACAAAAGAAGAGTTTAGCCAACCTAAAACCATGAAGTTACCAACAATTGCTGCAATAAGTTTGAGCTTTGGCTGTTTATTGGGGCTTCCCATGCAGGCAAAAAGTGAGTTCTGACCTTGGAAAAAATTCGGTTTTTCAAATTTTGTTTCTCATTTTTTTTTATTTTTTCTCTGCAATTTTATTTAGCAAATTAGAGCACTGTTAGAAGTTTCTTAGCCTCACTCACTTAATTGATTGTACCCACTGCTACCTGAGCATAAATCCTATAATTAAAACATAATATTTATGAAGCAAGAATTGTGTGTGCATGTTTTTGGCCCCTATTCTCTATCCATAATTTTCTGAAAAAATAATAATGACAGAGCTAGAATTAGAATAGAATTAGAATTAGAATAGAATAGAGATGAATAGAGAATAGAATTATGATGAGGATGCCACATCAGTTAGTGTTTTCATCAATGAACTTATTAAAAATTGATGAGCTTTTCTTTTGTGGTTGTTGCTTTTTCATGTTATACCATTTGAACTTTTGATAATACTGATGCTTCTACACTGTTTAAGGTGATGGTGTGCTGGCAGCAGATGCACCTGACTTGAAGCACTGCTCAGATGTCAGTGGGTTGATAGTTCAGCCAGGCATGAGCTACACTCCTGGTCCTGACTACTGCACTGTATGCAAGTGTGAAGATGGCAGTCCTAAATTTTGCCGAGCTGTTCTTTGCCAACCTCGTCCTGTAAGTCTACTGATTTTCAATTGTATCAAGCTTATATCATTCACAATAATTGCTTTGAATATAAATTGGAGATGCAGATTTTATACATTTCTAGCTTTATTTTTCTTGCTTAGGTACTACTTTGTTTAAAGACTAAATTGTTCATATGGGTCATAATGAGCCCATATATTGCACAAGGTTCAGTTTTTGCATAGGTGCAGGATCTTTTATTTCTAACAGCTATTTCTAATCACACATGTATAATCTCTTATTTATACAGGACTGTACTTCCTTCCGAGTTGGCACAACTTGCTGCGACTTCATCTGCCTGGACGACATGCTGCCAAACCGACCTGGTCTCAACCCTATAGGCAGACTTCCTGATGGCACTCATTATCCTTCCGGAGGAAATGGCATCATCCCGCACATACATGAGAATGGCGAGAACAGTCTGGGCATGAGACTTGCCGCAGCTATTCTTACGGCACTCATGGCGTTTGTGCTTCTGCTTTTCTTGGTTCATAGGCTCAGGCAACGTCGCATTACAGGTATATTATATCTTCTCAATACATTAAAATGAGTCATTTATGTGTTGCTTGTCTATGTAATTATTGATGTTTTGTAAGTTTTCTGATACATTGTTCTTTTGATATTTACGCTGCAATTATCAGCAAGCATTGCAATTGAATGCATATACTTGCTACAAGGTGTTAACAATTTTTAACTGATGACAAAAAAGTGGTGCTAAAACTGTTATAAAAAGTATTTTCAGTTTTTCTACCTGTTTTTAGCGCATTTTCTCATTTATGGAAAAAATGCACTAATGTGCTCGCCATGTCCGTCCGTCCGTCCGTCTGTCCGTCCGTCCGTGACCTCAAGTTTTCGTCGACGAGAAAATGCGCTCTCTGTCACTCACTGCTGTGAGTACTGAGTTATATTTTTTTTTGTCACAGCTCAGCAATACGTGAATGCTCAAGATGTTGCCTGCTGTCACCCTGCTGCCTACTGGCACAACAACGATCAGGCTCATCTGTTCCTTCAGTCACCACACTGGAAACCTCCCTCCTGTATTATTGACGCGCCTCCTCCATATACTGAGGCAGATGCACAGCGAGCTGCCAGATCTGCTGCTTTTGCACCTGGGTTAGCTAACTTAAGGATTCTTGTTAGTTGCATGAGATTTCCTTACATTATAAATTTATGCCAATTTGTATGCATCATTTGACGACATCAAAAGCTGAAATTTGTTTTGTGTTTTATTATCAAGGTTTGCATTATAGGACGCAAGTGAGCTTTAGTTCTTGTTATGGCAGTTCTGAATGCAAATATTTTTTTTTCTTGTTTTATTATCAGCATTTGCATTCATAGGACGCAAGTAAGCTGTGGTTCCTGTTATGTCTATTTTACAAGTAAGTGCTGTGTTTCACAGGGCTCTATCATCGGTGCCTTCGTCAGCCCCTCCTTCATACTCTGGTCCAGCTCCTCCAAATCTTCAACTGCTCAACGATAACCGTGCTGTAAACCCTGTAAGTTCTGCCACTGCGTTTTCTGTGAACTCTTTGAACCGTCGGGTCGACGCAGTGTCTCGAGACTCGCCCTCAGCCCTTGCTACGCGTCGAGACTCAGAGGGCGGCGCGGGAGGGAGCGGTTTACCTCCTGCCAGTCTGGGGCCTCTGGCCGTGCAACTTCTTCCTGCCGCCGCCAATTCTGCCGAGCTCAGGTATGTGTAACTTCGTTCTGGCCAGGTTTGCTTTATATGATAATTATTTGACAAGACTGATTTTAAAATATATACATGGTGTGTAATGTAATTCAGAATCAGTTTGAGTACATCAGGATTGACGAATGAATAAGATTTTTTTCTAGTATTACGGTTTCGATGCTTATTTATAATTAGTAGAATATGTAATCATGGCCTCATAACATTTAGGAAATGTATTAATTAAAATTGGTTATCATTTTTTTGGCTCTGTGGTAATTGAGAGTTATCTTTTAATCAAACTATGTTTTATTTACCATGAAATATTTTCCATATTAACATTCATCTAATTTACAGGGAACAAATTCAAAGACAACGTCGAAACCTCACTGATCACAGCACCAGATCTCTGCCTCGACACCACAAACCTCCGGACGCTGGAGGAGTTCAGCTGTCAGTGGCACCTGATCATTCAGGGAGCAAAGGTGTCCGCACTACGCTTACTCGACCATCCACAGAGAATGATCAGGTCATTCAAAACTCCAAGTCAACAGTGTTAAATACTGAGAACCTTACCTTGCCCCGTAGTTCCGTCGCGTGCGGCGTTGTGGCGACTATTGACAACCAGAGTATTACGGGAGAAGTGGTTGAGGTAGATTTGGTTCGTGGTAGTGCATCGAATCAAGACGAAGGATTGGATTTGTCTTCAGCCAATTCTAATATTGGCAATGAAGAACATGCGGATGAAGATGAGAATGAACAAAATAAATTGAGCGTCCGGTGAGTATTATTACCTTTTCAACAGTCATGATGACTATATAAGCTTGTTTTTATCACTTGTTATCGTTGGTTAATGAGATTGTTAATTTCACGGACCATTATTAGAATATCTCTAAAGTTAGTTAACGTTCATTACAACACTTCTCTTTAACTTCACTTCTTGTTTGTCTGTCTGCTACATATCTTATAATCGAAATTCAACACACTTATACTTATCCTATGATTTGAAATTTTGCACACTTGCGTAAAGTTGGAGGCAATGCATGAATCAAACAAAATAAATTATTAATTTTTTTTTTCAATATTAAAAAAATTAAAAAAAAATAATTTTGTCAGCTACAAATCTTATAACTGATGTTTGACACACTTTTACCTGTCCAATGATCTGAAATTTGGCACACTTGTGTGAAGTCGGAGGCAATGCTTTATTCAATTGACAGAATAAATAATTTTGAGAAAAAAAATTGTATATACCGTCAACTGAGGTGACTTCGGCCGCCGGGGTGACTTCGGCCGCGTTTTTTATTTTGTTTTGCAAACAAAAACGGGGTCGGAAATGCCGGAGTGGCTTTGGCCATCGTTTATGACCCCGCTTTTGTTTGCAAAACAAAATCAAAAACGCGGTCGAAGTCACCCGGCGGCCGAAGTCACCCCAGTTAACGGTATAAAAAAAATTGAATGTAATAATTTTTTTAATATTCGATGTTAAAATGAAAAATTCATTGTACATCTTTAACATTGTAGACACTGGATTCTTTAGAAGTGTTGTCTTTAGTAACTTCTAAACGTACCTATATTATTTTTTCTGATTCACAGAAAGTCTGTCCTGAAGTTTGAAGCCGCAACTGCCGCCCGGGAGACACCAGACTCCAGCTGCGTTAGGAGCTCGTCTCCTGCCGCCCCTCCTTCACCTTCCCGCGCCGCAGCTTCTTCGTTTGCTCCGCGGGATGCTCCTCAAAAATGTTCTCCCTGTAGCATGCGGGGCAACGTCACAAACAAGCCTATTTTGGCACGATGCCATCAGGCTGAGTCTAAGCAAAATAATCACAAATATCCCCCGTGTTCACCATCCTCAGTTCAACACGAATCGTTCACGTTCCTCGGTGGTCCACATCAGCCAACATTTAACGCAGCTGGCGATGTTAATCCTGCGGATGTTTCGTTTTCTGATAATTCCTTTGATGGTTATGACTGCGATCACGCGGAAGCACCTCGACTGTATCCATGCTACAGCGGGTTACACGTGTGCTCGCGTCAGCCTTTGCTGCCACAAGACCAACTCCCTGCATCTCCTGATGTGCTAGGCAAGCTGTCTCGTCGCAGGCGGAATTCCGTTGACCGAAACGGTGCCGCGTGCGAAGAAAGAGTTTTCTCATCTTCTAATGGCAACGGTTCAGTAACAATCCATTACACAACCCAGCCCAACTTTAACAAGAGTAAGAATCAACTCCATGAACTGCACGTGGATGGAGTTTCGGATTCGGAAGTGACTTTCAGAGCCGAGCAGATTGACCGTCACGGCGCTGATTGTGATCAACATGGTGAACCCTCTGAGCGCAAAAGCGCTACCGTTCGTGCCGTCGGTGACAGCAAATCAGTGACCGTCAACTGCGCTAGTGGTGCTAGAAATAAAATGTAAGGCTGATACTTCTAATATGATTGAAACAACGGCTAATATTGTGTCGAATGGCGTAAAATATCTTTAGGTATTTATAGCTACTAAGCTTGTAAAGAATACGTAATGTAATTATGAACGGCGGATAGGTGAGGGAAATGAATTATATACATATAGAAAGGATAGCTGTATAGTCAATGAAAAGTCTGTTCCATAACATTCACTTAAGCCTCGTAGTATAGTATTAAAAATTTTTTAAAAGAAGTGAGCACTGAAGCTATTTAAAATGAATAAAAAGAGCAGCTATTTAAAATAAACAATCACTCGCCTCTTCGTGCGCTTTTAAAGAAACCGTAGTCATGAAATTGGGGGACTAGCTGCCCTTGTCAACCTCGGGGATGTTTTATTTTCTTCCCTTCGAGTCATGAAGTTTACAACCAATTTCCGTTCCTAATTTAACTCTTGACTCTCATTTAGAGAGGCAAGTCTGCTAGGTACCGTACGTCAATTTTAAGCTGATGTTCTCGGAGCAGCTTTAAATTCTGTATGAATGCAAACACAAAAAAAAAATCTCTCATAGCAGCTATTTGTACAGTGGGGAAATTTACTAATGCACTAATGCCCAAGTGCTGTAAGTTAATATGTATTTTAATTAATATAATGTATTAGAACACTTTGAAGTTCCTTGATGTAGTATTGTGTACTGTCTTCAAAATCGCACTGATAAACTAATCTTAATCATCATTCCAACGCATCGCTGCTAATAAGTGTCCGCGCTCTCCATGTCTTGACTTTTCAAACCATGTACGTAACTCATTCAATTTGTAGCTTTTGGGCCCGTAGGGAATTTTACCTCCGACTTGATTGTATACTTGGCATTGCTTGTGTGTGCGTGTCAAATTTCGGCCCGAATTATGATTAGAGTCTAAATTACTGAGAATTACGGTTCCTTTCGTTACTGCTCGATGCTTTAAAAGTGAACATGACCGTTGTTTTTTTTTTAATTCCAAGTAAAGCGAAAAATATAAATGTTAGTAGATCATCACAAATTTCCGTGCTATTTTTTAGATGTTCTGCCAGTAGTGACCGGAGTTGAGGCTAGGCCACAAGTTTTCTGGTGATTTGTGAAGAAGAAATGTTTGATTTTACGTGGATTAATTTTATTCTTTGCCTCATAGCAAAATATTTGTGTATTTATCTGTCCATATTTTTAGGGTCTTAGGGCTAGTGCAACTTGTAGTTTTAAGTGAACTCACTCGTGATAACGACAGCGTCATTTTGTTTTGTGCGCGACATGTTCCGTGGTCGAAAAAAACCTTCAAGTTAATTTTACCCTATCTTTGTTTACCATAAGCCCAATGTAAAGTATACTGTCCGATAAACTTTCCTTCAAAAATTATATCAATGGAAACATTTCGTTAATTATTTACTAAAGCATTTGATTCTCGAATCAACAGTGCTTTTGCTGCACTTATTAATTATTATTATTCACTAGGGTTGGAATTATGCTAGAGAATAACTGTACCAATTTTGCTTAAATTCACATTTTGTTGAGAATTTGTATCTGATGTCTAAAATAATGACTAGTTATCTTTAAATTGATTCTAATTGCGGCTCATTTGTTAATTTTCTATTGATAATTTTGTGTAATAGCCCACTTGTTGAATAACTCCTGGAACACATCTCTATTTACTGCTAGATATTTCACGCATTTCCGCTAGCTCACGCGTCTATTTACTTTATTCAAGTCTATATTACTTCACGCGCATTTTTTGCCCAGTTCACTCACCTAGTCAAGTGTTTCAAGTTTTGTGTAATTAACTGACATTTATTTCAAATTATTTTTATCTATAATATTATATCACGTCACACAGTGGATCTTACTTCTTGATTTCAAATCTACCTCAGACAATGAATAAGCTTTAATGTGTTTGTTGTTTCGATTATTTATACATTGAAATGGTTTATTGAATCTTTGAACAAGATAATCTCAGTCGTCAGTTAATTTGGATTAAATGTATTGGTGATGGAATTCATCATTTATGTTTTCTCAATTTTGAAAAAGGTGAAAAAATATCCATGTTTCCACTCCTGATAATTTCTGATATGCGTTTCGCTGCCTCTAATTTGAATTATTCTATGTATTCTGGTGAAAATAATTGTTCTGCACGTAATCTTATGGAAAATAATTTTGATCTATTATAGTTTAGTGTTGTGTTCATGTCTCGAGTCCGTATAATGTATTAGTTTAAAAAAAACATGGGAATCTTTAAACAAAATTTAACTATGATAACCCAACTTCCAATACCTCAGGACTAGAAAAAAATGCTTCTCTCAAATCTCAATGCTTCCTCGTTTGTGTGCCAAAAATGACTGGAATCATTTAATCGATAACTTTTGATCACTCCCTCTGACATTGTACGATTTTCAAACTTTTGTCATGGGTTCTTTGTGCGAGATGTATGATTTTCTTGACATATGGAAGGGATAAACTGCTGTGCATATTATGACTTCCTAAGTATTATACTATCAAATTTCTTTCAGTTGAATTATAACTGTACGTTATTACCCAGTTTGATGATTACCCTGCTGTTATTATTTTTGTTATTGAGCGTCTAAGAACACCGTGTTCAACAAATAATCCTAGTGCGTCTATTTGCGAACCGGTAATATAATACTATGTGTCTATGCAGACCACTAAATGTCTTCGTAGATTATGAAGATACTCTTTTATTGATCGATTATTTTCTTGGACGTGTGGATGCTTGAAGTTACGGATAAGTTCATAGGGAGCAGCGTTACTAGGCGGTTGATTGTTTCTGACAATTGATTATAGTGAAGCTATCACCGATAATGGAATTCTCTGAAGACATTACAAGGAATAGGGAAATTTTCAGAACTGCGAGTCACGATGTATGAAGATCATAGCGGAGCAATGTGACCTCTAATTTTTTAAAAGACATCATCGCTGGAAAAATGAAAATGCATTAAGGTTCTGTTATACTTTATTTGGATTTGAACCATAAGCTGAATTGCCAACAGTCGAAAAGGTCCGCAGAACGAGAGAAACTAGAAAGTCCGAAACTTCGGTACTTAACCTCACACTGGAACAACAATCGCAATGAGCAATGATTTTAGCTTCTAATTGACTGAAACTTTGATTTAAAAAGTTCAGAATCTGTATTAAATATTTTCGACATAATTTACTGGAAAATGGAAGCGTAATTCCATACTATTCTTAAGCCGGCGTTAGCACCCATGTAAAAAGCGTTTATAGCGTTTAGATGAGCGAAGGTTTTCGTGCGCTTTCGGCTTCGAACGCTCACTAGGATTAAAGTGCGCCAGATTGCTAACTTAGGTTAGGTTTTCTCGCAACCATCGGTGCTTCACATCCACGTATAGGCTCACGTCTTGCATTGCTCCAAGTCGTTGTCACAGAGGGATTGTAAACTTCAAAGTAAAGATTAAGTGAGTACGTCTTAACTTACGATGATTTTTTTTAGAAAAGGGGATCAATCCCCTTTTCAAGCTCAACTCCCCCTTTTCGAGCTCAACCACTCAATCCCTCGGTAGTGGTTGACTTGTTTTGTCGCTTGTAAGTCAATTTTCATAATTCGATCTTACATTTAAACAAAATTTTTCAAAAAATGTTAAGAGTTCTGCGAAGTTAAGAATCGGCGACAGGCCTACGGCCTAATAAACGCTGAAACCGCTATTATTATTATTAATACCAATCGTTGACGAAAAAACACTTATTCTCGAAAGAATTTCTAATTGGTGAAGTATTTTCTAGCAAGCAGTCAAGATGCTTCGGAATTTCAATTTCTCATATGAACGAGTAGTAATCTTTTAAGCTGTACTGTGAAAACCGACTGCATACAGTAACGTGTCCGGGCGATAAGCGTATCGTGCATTTAGAGAAAACTTCGCATCTACATAAAGGTAAATAACAATATATAAAGAAATGCGACATTAACACTAATAAGAGAATATAGGAGTCATTTACGATTCTAAGACCAAAACTGAAGGATATTTTTACTGTATGAAACAATGCCAATTGCAATTTGTAATCTATGCAGCATTTCGTGGCAAATATTGAGCATAGAAATTGAATTTGTTCTTCAACCCTCTATCACCTGACATGAGTAACCGGAGCAATATTGTCACTAGCCTACTTGCCAAAAAGAATACGTTCTAGTGAGCGCAAAATGACTTGCACTGATGGTTGCCGACACGTACGACAACTCTAAAATGTTCTCTGTTACGTACAAACGTCCTCAGGTTGTTACACTCAATAGTTTAAATATAGTTTAAGTTGAAAGTTATGTTCCCAGAGAGTGACATACGGCGGTAGAGGGTTAAAATGTTCTCTGTTGCGCCCAAACGTCTTTAGGTTGTTGCACTCAATAGTTTATGTGTAGTTTAAGTTGAAAGTTATGTTCCCAGAGAGTAACATACGGCGGTAGAGGGTTAAGCCCTTGAAGAAACGGTTAAAATCTTAAGTCTAGCAGATGAATCTGTTCAAATTCTAGTAAATAAAAGTTTATTTTTCTTAATGTTGAAATATTACCGTAACAACAATTACCCGATTGCTGTTTGTATTGCTTACACTCTGATTTTAACCAGCGATCCCTTCAACTCCGAAGGATTGGTGGCTTGCATGTAGATAGAAAAGCTACCACTAAATATGTTCATTTAAATCTCATAGGTGACTAACTCTTATTTACAGCTATTACTTTAAACTTCTAAAATTGCGAAACGTTGAAAATAATTTCGAATTTGCAGGAATCGAAAATTCTATTGTCACAGAAAAATCGACCAAATGAAGATTAAAATGATCATTGAATTTATTTCTATAAATGGTCACTTTAACGGTTAGCCAAACTACTCCACAGAATTAACTAAGTCTATAAAGATTTAATTAACAGCAATATATTTAATCTGATGCGAAAGAATCCCTGCACAAGTTGCGAGAAATCGAGAGAAAGATTTAGAGTTGAGCCACGATTTCTGCCAACAAACTAACATTAACATCACTTAATTAGACCACGCACTGAAACGTACAATAATAAAGGTTCATTTAAAAGTGAACAGTTATTAATACTAAGTAATATACACGCGTACAAACGGCAGCGTAACACCGTCAAATAATGCAAATAACAGGCAATACAAACTATTTAACGCAAGCATTTAGCACACGAGTAACTATTTCTCTGCAGTCCAGCGACGATAATTTCAGTATTTCAAAGTGAGTATTGTTTTATTTTTCCTTTCCAAATAAAATTTCTATTTAGTGTTTATTTCACACATTAGCGGTTGCTATCTACAGCGAAGTGCTTGCGGATAGATAAAAATGTACTCAAATGGATGGGTGAGGGAATAACAGTTAAGCTAATAAACTTGAACGTGTTCTCGGGCCAGTTTCATTCGTTGCGTTCATAAGCGATATGACAGCAGCGGCATCTATAGCCTGTGCTCCATAGCCTGTGCTCTGTACACACTTTATTATACAGTGAAGGCGTCGTAATGGATTCAATGGAACATACAAATGTACAGTAATGGATTCAAGAAATGTACATATGAACTTGAAAAGATAGCGGCGAGAGGATCTGACAGTTTCGTTCACAGGGCTATTACTGAGCAGCTGCGTTTTACGGTGAGAAGTGTACAACTGTACTATGCCCAAGTTTGTTTATAATTTGGAACTGGAAGCTTACGATACGAAAAGAAATTGCAGCAAATTTAGATTTATGCTTGAAAATTGACAGAGGAAAAATATTTGAGAAATCCTGTTGGTAAGGACTCGAAGAAACATTATATTCAAACTTAAGTTAATAAAACCAGTAAAAAAATTACTTACTACTTAGATGCAATTCGTGAGTGTTCAGACGCGTGCAACAAGGATTATTTTGGTTTTAAAGAGGAAGCCTTGGGAATAAAGTTTTGAGAGTATAAAGCGTCCATAACTAAGTTTTCGGAGTGACCTTTTGGGAGTATACAAGTATATTTATGGTTTATACAAGATTTCATTAGGACTACTAGAATGTGGCACGCACACAAACTCTAGAGGCCACATTTATATTATATTAATCTTCATAACATATCTAAATAGCAGTTTTTAACCTAGGAACAGGCTTCGAACCTTGCCAGAATCAGCAACAGGCCAGATTGCTTATCCTCAACTCAGATACTGCTATATAATATTTGTATGGTTTGGCAGAAGTTGTTCTTAAATGCAAGTTTCATTGGAAACAAGTCAGATACGATATTGATTCTTCAACTAAATACACTATACAATACTATTCCTGCCGGTAGATTTTCCGGATTCTATCGTGATTCAAAATACAGTCATAAGTAAAACGGACCTTATTTGGCGGTCAGTTGTTAAGGTATTTCAAACAAAAACGTAAACCAATTTCTTACCATTAAAATAAATCTCTAAATACTTCATCCAGTGAGCATGAAACTCTTGTTCTGGAAGATAGGAGTACGAGTGTCTGTTTTTATATGCTCGTCGAGATGTGTCAGTGCTATTAGAAATATGATTTCAAATTCACTTTTCTTAGTAATACGAGTTCTACATTTATACGTTCCTCGAGTTGTGCCAATAGCTTTAGAAATATGATTTAAAATTCGCTTTTCATAGGAATATGAGTATCTATATTTATACGTTCCTCGAGATGTGCAATAGCATTAGAAATATGATTTAAAATTCGCTTTTCTTAGTAATACGAGTTCTACATTTATACGTTCCTCGAGATGTTCCTATAGCATTAGAAATATGATTTAAAATTCGCTTTTAATAGGAATACGAGTATCTATATTTATACGTTCCTCGAGATGTGCCTATATTTGGATTAAAAATATGTTTTATATTCGCTTATAAAGCGAAGGGTGAAGGAAGACTTGCGTGCGTTAGAAGAAGTAAAGGAAGTATCACTTAAATCAAACGATTATTTACAGCAAATATCAAGAAACTTTACGTGCAAATAGGGCGAAAATGAACTCATATGCTTATACTTGAATTTCTTCATAAAGATAAGCTAGTATATTTTAATAATATTCATATAATCTAGGATGCTAACATTGACACATGCTAAATGCAATTTAAGGAACGGTCACGAAAAATGTTGCACGTTAAAGAACTACATGGCATTTTTAAAGAACAGTATATTATTAAAATTAATAGAAAAGCAGTGAACTCATTTTTTAGGCCGCACTGAGTGTTGTTTGTAACGAGATATAAAAATGAATTGATGAATGGCATCAATTTGAAAAATTAGAAGGATGAGTACTAGATACGCTAGAAAAATATGGCAGATATGCAACAAAAGAAATATTAGGCAATGATAGGAGGTACGATGCTTTGGAAAACCTTATTGACTAACAAAGCAGCTTCGAGAGTTGACCGCTAAACTTGATGTTTTTTGCCTGAAAAAAGATGCAATGAAATAATATATTCACAGAAAAGATACTCGTACAAAAGAACAAATAAATATCATTAAGAAATGTGATTTATGAGACCGATTTCAGGCAAGCTCTAATCGATGGGAGTTAGTGCCTGAAAAAAAATATACAGTGATTCATAAGATACAAGAGAACAAATAAATATTATTAAGGAGCGTGATTGACGAGACCGATTTCAGACAAGCTCTAATCGATTGAAGTTAGTGCTTGAAAAAAGATACAGTGATATAATATATTCCTTCAAAAGATACGAAAGAAGGAATTAATATTATTAAGGAGCGTGATTGATGAGACCGATTTCCGACAAGCTCTGGTCGATAGGGGCGCGCGTGTCGTAGAGCGAGGGAGCCTGTAGGATGATGCCACACGTGCCCGCCACACACGCTACGAAGAACACCCACAGGAACAAGCGGTCCAGCACCATCGCCACGTACTTCCAGTCCTGCACCACCTACCGTGTTACACGCAACAGTTAGTGGAAACTTGATTAATACGTTTATAGTGATATAACTTATTTAATAAAGGATTTAATAAACGTACATGTGAACTTGTAAATGACCTGTGTCTACTTCTAGTCCTGCACCACCTACCGTATTGCACGCAAGAGTTAGTGGACACGTAGGTAACACGTTTACGGTGATATAACTTATTTAATAAATGAACATGTGAACTTGAAAATGACCTGTGCTGTCTACTTCCAGTCCTGCACCACCTACCGTGTTACACGCAAGAGTTAGTGGAAACTTAATTAACACGTTTATAGTGATATAATTTATTTAATAAAGGATTTAATAAATGTAAATGTGAACTTGTGAATGACCAGTCCTGCACCACCTACCATGTTACACATAAGAGGTTAGTTGTAGCACAGTGAATATGTTTATTGTTTACCGTATTGTAACATAATAAATAGTGAATTAAATTAATGTACTTGTAAACCTGAAGCTGACAGGTATTGTCTACTTCCAATCTTGCGTCACCTACATAGAAACGTGTGTTATACTTAAGAGGTTAGTGGTAACGCAATAAAATATTTTTGGTATTAACCTAATAAATATTGACGTCATATAATGACCATGGCATGACGAACAACCTTCCTGATGACATCGTTGAAGCTCCGAGTATGGATGCGTTCAAGAACTGTCTAGAGTATATGGTCACTAGACAAAGCTATGCAGTTAACAAAGTTAACAACCGAATGGTCTTGTTCCTAATGCTCAATTTTAAAAATTTTGAGTTGTAATGCTTGTACTGAACCTCAACTTGAAAGTGAAACATACAGTGCAATGAGTATAAAATAAAATGAATAAGCAACGTTGTCTATTTTTGTTTATGACAAATTAAAATTAGTATTCAAGTCAATGAATTATCATGTATCTACTTTTATATTCAGTACCGATAGAAATCGATACGATTCACTTATTTTAACCCTGTATGCTTATAATATACCAATACATATAATGTTTCATTATATTATGAGTAATGTGTAATATGAGTTAAAAACATTAAAAAACGAGATGAATCGGACACAGTAAATAAAATTCACACATAATTGAGTACAAAATACCACAACAAGAGGTTAAATAGAATCAAGGAAACGAGGTACAGTTAAATTAATGGACTATATATGAAGTGGGGATTTGCATGTAATTCTGAATGAGTACAATTCTACAATTTTTATCGAAAGAACTTAGAAATGAATAGTCTCATTTGCTGACTTAAGTCCAAACATGAAGAAATTTATTGCGAAATTATTTCAAGTTTTTACCCTTGATACTTCCGGGATCTTAGAATTTACTTGACATTGTTGGATTAAGTATTAATTAAGTAATAATTACTTATAATAATTACTTATTATTAATAATTAAGCAATAAAGAAGCCTCATCTTAGACTTCAAATACAGTATCTTAGTCCAAATTAAAGCATTTTGATATGATCATGTTAGCCGACATTGTCCGAAAAAAAATTAAATTTTAATTTCCACTTCTTAGAAAGTTAATTGAACACATTTATTAAGTTCCTACTTCTCGACTCGTATGATTGAAATTAAATTTACTTTATTTCCTAAGAAAGGATCTGTGAAGGAGGAAATTAATGACAATAGTTTGAATAAAGCAGCTTGCTATAGAGTCATTCCCGATATTATTTATTAAACTGAACAAAACCCTGGAATTGTTCAGTATAACGATTCATTTGATATGTAATTTACGCATTTGTACTAAATTTGACGCTTAGAATGATGGTCTTTAGGTGAAGGTGCTGTTTAATTTGAAAAACTCAATTTCATATTTTTTGATTAGTTTACCGATACAAGAGTTTATTTATAAGTGATGCTGGTTACTTTATCATGAATTTTTTCAATAATGTACATGACCACATTGAAGTTGCCAATGTATTTTTGCTGTCGGTATCGTCAGAGTTGCTGCTCGGAAAAGATAAGACGAACTAATTTTTGTAATGGAAGCATGGACACTAACAAAAATTTGCTTTATGTAATTAAAATATTTTCGTTTCATCGTAAAACATTTTTACTAGCGGAAGTTCACAATATTAGGCGCTTGAAATTTTATTCATAAACTTTTTAAGTTTATTATAAACAATTATGGCTGGAAGTGAGCTGTTACTCGATAAAGGTGAAAAGAACCTTACGTTCATCAACTAGAAAATAAACTGGTCGACCGATGAAATTTGTTATAGTTCAAATAACTGAATAGCGAGGAAAGTCATAGAAAAAGGTAAAATTAATTTGCATCGTAGTAAGAAAAGTGTTTATAGTATCATTGCAATGTTAAATTAAATCCCAACTTTGCGGCTGTCATTTTCATTAAACTGATTAAAATCACATGCTTAAAAATGCAGAAAAAATGATATGCGCAAAAATATTCAAACCTGGCACCGGAATGCATATCTCGATCCATAAAATGCTATTCAGTTAGAGCAGCAAGTTCCTTAGAATCGAAAATAAAAAAGAAGGAGCAGGAAATGAGTAGGTTTTTAAACAAATTTTAACGTTTGATAACACCGAAGTTTGAATTAGAAACATTGTCAAGGCGAAAAATTAGGAGATGATTCTTTTCAAAGTGCACCCGTANTTAAAATGTAAACGAGGAATTTTTCAGACTAGTGTGGATTAAGTTTTTAAAATGTAAACGAGGAATTTGGCAGACTCGTGTGGTTAGATATTCCTTAAATGATGTCCGTTATAAGTCTCTGATTATAAATATTTTTACTGGATTAATTTTTTCAAAAAGGCTCTATACTTTGATGGAGTTGCTTATAGATGCTGAGTAGATACGAAGCGGCGATGCTGAGTAAATAAGTTCTTAGCCACTGTAAATGGCTATTGTAGTATTCAAGTGAAAATAAAAAATTAAAAAGTCATTTTATAGTTTAAAAATTTCGAACGTTAATTATGCGTTTAAAGAGATATTTTGAAGTAAAACTATTCACTTAGAAGCCAAGACAAAGCATGCCAATCGTTCGTAACACGGTAAACGTTTGAAAAATATTTTATTGAACGAAGTCCTGAAATAAAATAACCTAAATAACCTGAAATAAGCGCATCTGAAATCGTACAGTTCGAGGCGATTAAGGTTAACCGGACCAAACTTCGCGGAAAAGTCCATGCGAATAATATAGCTGTAATTTGTTCATATATAGAAATCTTCATCTATCACTGCCTTGAATTTATAATTTTTATTGGCTTCGGCGAAATTTGGTCAGAGCGAGCCAGTCAAAATACCTCACAAAATTTGATAAACATGGTGCACAAGGACCCACCAAAACATGACACGATAAGTCAAAAATTAAGTATTCCAAATATGTTCCTGTTTTTAGGAGGTGCATGCACCCATTGGAACAGGTTAGAGTACTGCAAGCTCTCGAGCAACATTTTACAACACCGAGAAAAGTTATATTTTGTGAATAGCGTGATAGGTAACAGTACAGCTCGGTTCCACAAGAGGTTTCTTAAAGACGGACAATTCTCA
Source organism: Hyalella azteca (assembly GCF_000764305.2). Classification (NCBI taxonomy): domain Eukaryota; kingdom Metazoa; phylum Arthropoda; class Malacostraca; order Amphipoda; family Hyalellidae; genus Hyalella; species Hyalella azteca. The sequence goes on along the minus strand of NW_025938254.1, from coordinate 36,791 downwards.
TGTTATTTATTATAGGTTGTGCGTATCTATAGAGGATAAATGCAATACTCACGACCGGTATGAAAATTAAAGATTGCACATTACGAACTGCTGACACTTCCAGATGAAAGGCGTTGCTTTGCGTTAAGAGCTTCCGAGATGCTGTCTTTGTATTGATAAATTGTTTTTGAAAGACTCGAGTTCATTGTTTAACGAGTGTGGTTCTAAAGGTTGTGAGAGGATTTATTGAACTAAACACTATCGAGTGGAATAGTGGCTCAAGTGTAGGCATATAGTTACTGGCTCAAGAAGAACAAATGGATTAGAAGACATTGAATTTGATTATCATAGTAATTACGTGAGTCCCAACTTTTGATTGTCAATTACTTCGTTCAACATTCTTTGAGCATTAAATAGCTATGAACGACCTAGTTTTGAGCAATGCCAGGGGCTGAAGAAACATGTATGTGTTGTAAGAGAAAATAGAATTTGTGTGGAAAGATTGCAGTGCGTCGACGACTAGCTACTAGGCCTAGCTGATATCGTTTAACTTTTAATCATTGTAAATTTAAAGATGAATGAATGCAATCTTTTATTATATTTTTCCTTAGATATTTTAATGTCCTGAATAGAATAAAACATTGAAGCCAACGAAGAATTCAAGCCTATTCATTTCATGACTAATCGGATTGAGCTGATGACTATTGAATCAGCAATCATTATTGAAAACCCCAATATCAATTTCCGAAAAGAAAGCAGACTAATGTGAATGGTTTCAAAATAAATAGATGAGGAAAGAAAGGTTCTGTAAGGTTTGATAGGTAAATGACGAAGGTATATGAGAAGGATATTATGTATGGATGTGGTGCTGCTGGAGAATGATTTGTGATAACTGTTCATCGATAGGAACTCGAGTGTCGTAGAGAGAAGGGCTCATGAGAAATATAATGAGGCCGAACATATTGAGAAGGAGGAACACATAGAGGAATAGTCGGTCTATGACCATCGCAACGAATTTCCACTCTTCACACTCCTGAAATAATAAAAAAATATTATGTGATATAATAGCTTCTTATAGACCCCTCAGAGATCTATTTTTTTAAAGAGATCACTACAAATTTTCAAAAGCTAAACAGAATGTCTCTCTTACCAGTGTTTACATGCAATTTCCTCCAAACGCTTAATTTTTCCATGGACAGCAAAATTGTTTTTTACATTTTAGTTTTCCAATAGTTTCTCGAAGATAAACCTTCGATGGTAATAGAGTGGTGTGCCCTGATACAAATTTTTAATCAATATGACCATGGCAGTAGGGAAAAAATCTTAAAAACTTTTTTAACAATGGTATATTATCGACGTAGGTAAGATAATTTGGCAACATGATTCCATACAGTGGCCTCATGTGGCATGATCATTTCTGGGACCACGTTCGGATGTCAATAAGTATTGTTGAGTGAAGACAATGAAAGCAAAATGTCCCAACTCTCGCATTAGTACTATATTTATGTCGAATATTTGGCCGGTCATAATTTTATAATGATATTTTTACTAAAATTGTGCTTGCGTCATTTTATTGTGAATAGAGACACTTTTCTTATAAACTTTTCTTATAACTGTAAACTGAAATGTCTGTTTACCATTCGAGAAACATTGAAAACCCGATGTAATAAATAATTTTGCTACACATGTAGTAGTTTTGTGAGTAAATGTTATGCGGATTATAGAAGTAACCGCGAAATCATAATCACCAAAAAGTAAGCTAAAAATCAAATAGAAGAATGAAGGAGTCAAATTTTATATTAAGGCATCAAATAAACAATGCAGAAGGATTGATTTATAACTCAACTGATACTAATGCATTAATTATGAATAGATTTAGTAATGAATTAATTCTTACTTCGTCATCGCGGTCGGCATCTTTGATGTGCTGTGCAATGAACTGCACTCCCTCGATGGCTTTTTGGACTTCTGGGGAGTAGTTCTTTTGGCCGTGGAAGTGACATCCACCCATCTCTGTTGAATAATGAAGAAAATTACATTACTGGGAAAATTGTTGTCATTATTTAAAAATTAGTTAGAAAACACTTAAGTTTGAATTCAATCGGAAATGCTCCTCTCAGTAATCGGGCCAGGAAAAACATAATTCACTCAATGGAATAGTAGATCGTAGTTACAATTTAAAAAAGTAGCGGTTTCGGCACTTATTAGGCCGTAGGCCTGTCGCCGATTCTTAACATCACAGAGCATTCACAGCATTTTGCGGTCTCGAACACGCAGCTCACTGCTACAATAATATTCTGCTTTGCTTAACCGCCCGGCCTCCTTGCCGATTCTGACCAGAAACTGGCGCACAGACCTGGGATCGAACCCGCGCCTCTCTGCTCCAATCATGGTACTCTGAACTTTAACCACTGTTACTACTAGTAACTACTTTAACCACGCACCTAGAAAAACTACGATGAAATTTATAAATCTTCAATGAAATAGAAGTAATTTCATAAATTTCAGACTTGTCTTACCGCATTTACTATCAAGGAAGTCGTCTCCGAACTTCATGCCGATTTCGTGGTCGCCCGCGCTGAAGTCACCGATGCTGTCACGGAGGTCGTCACTATGGGTCGAGCAAGTTGCCAATTTTAAAACCTATTCAAGTTAATTCTCGTATATCTATAGACCAACAAAAGTTGTGAAATTCAGTTAGTCTCAAGGTTTGGGTAGGTTCAATTTGACTTTATTTATTTTTTAAGACTGAATCAGGCAATTAGAGCGTTAACTTTACATTAAGGGGTTATAATGTGGCGCTGAGGTTGCCCTCGTCAGCGTCGTTGTGCGGACGCTTCATGAGCAGCAGACTCGGCATGATGTGGATGAAGATGCGCTTCACCCACGGCGACATCTTGTGTGTGGAGGGAGACCTGTGGCAACATGGGTAGATAATTACAAGAGGCGATCAAATTATTCTAGGAGGCAGCCAACTAATTCCAAGAGCCAGTCAATAATTCCATGAGCCAATCGAATAATTATATGAGCCAATCAAATAATTCTATGAGCCAATCAAATAATTCCAAGAGCCAATCAAATAATTCCAAGAGCCAATCAAATAATTCCAAGAGCCAATTATCACGTTCTCTACTTTAATTGCTTACTTAGCGCTGACGGGAAATGCAAGTTAATAATACACGAAAACATCCCCATAGATAAATAAATACTTAAGTGCATTCAAACAACGCGAAAAAATCATTACCGTTAAATATAATACCAATACCGCATGTTAACAATTTTTCTGCGTGCGAAGGATGAGTTCCGGGGATTTCCCCTTTGAAAACTCAGGATCATTTCAAGTTCCCTGATTAAACTAGTAATCATCCATTCCATAAAAATCTTAGAGAGTGCGCTTGATAAAAAATTCATTCGAAATAAATTGAACACAAAAACCTACAAATTATATTTGTGTTTCGATGAATCATTATTTTGAAAGCTCCGTGATAACATATGCAGTGGGCATTAACCTGAAGTGGATGTTGAGAACCCCGACGGTGACGCAGATTGAGAGCGTGACGAGGATCATGGTGAAGAGGAGGTACTTGCCGAGTAGCGGCACCGCCAGAGACGTGGGAGGGATGATCTCGGCGAGTAGCAGGAAGAACACAGTCAGTGAGAGCAGGATAGAGATGCAGAGAGCCACCTGGACACAAGGCACAGTCAGTGAGAGCAGGATAGAGATGCAGAGAGCCACCTGGACACAAAACACAGTCAGTGAGAGCAGGATAGAGATGCAGAGAGCCACACGAACACGAAAAAGAGTCAGCGAAAGCAGAATAAAAGTGAGAGCATGAAATATGTAATATTTGGTCATCTCTGCGTTGCTATCTAATCTTGTAAATATTCGTAACAGTTTTGGGAATAAGAATGCTGGAGATTGAATCACAATTATCGGGATGAAATACTAAATAAACTCATTTGTAAAGGACCTTCTCGCCGGAGTCTGATGGCAAGTAGAACACCAGCACCGTCAGGAAGGAGATGCCCACGCATGGGATGATCAGGTTAACCGTGTAGAAAAGCGTTTTTCGTCTCATTGTCAGGTAAAACGTTATGTCTGCACGAAAAGAATTGCGTTATATTAGCGAAGAATATCGCACAACGATAAAGGAGTTCGTAATATTCATCTTTTACAAGTTATTGTCTCTGGTTGACCTAGTTAAAGTTACGTTGCTTGGAGTGCAAGCTAGGTTTTGATGCTTCTAAATATAAGGAGTCATGAGATTGAATAATTTTAACCTCAGTTAACCCGACTTTTAAATTCAGTATATTAAAGGAATCTACTCTCTCCACAATGCCAGTTTGACTATAAAAAGACGTTTCCAAAACATTATATAAATTTTGTATTTATTGACAGGAACTTTGCTAGTGTGAGGCTGCTAGTTGCTGGAATTTGACAAGCAAGCCTCACAAAGGAATAGCTCTTCGATTCCAGTATTTGTGTATGTTTAACGCAAGCATAACAGGATAAAACTATATTACGGCTGTATTTTCTGAATGTTTGACGCAAGCCTTACCAGGATAAGGATCTTTTGCGGTTGCATTTGTAAATTTTTAACACAAGCCTCGCCAAGGTAAGGCTCCTTTACCGCTGTATTTGCAGATGTTTGGTGCTAGGTTCACCAGGATAAGGATCTTTACGGCTGTATTAGTAAATTTTTAACACAAGCCTCACCCGGATAAGGATCTTTACGGCTGTATTTATGAATACCTAACGGTAGGTTCACCCGGATAAGGCTCTTTCCGGCTGTATTTATGAATACCTATTGGTAGGTTCACCAGGATAAGGCTCTTTACGGCTGTATTTATGAATACTTAATGGTAGGCTCACCAGGATAAGGCTCTTTACTGCTGTATTTATGAATACCTAACGGTAGGCTCACCAGGATAAGGCTCTTTACGGCTGTATTTATGAATGCCTAACTGTAGGCTCACCCGGATAAGCATCTTTACGGCTGTATTTATGAATACCTAACGGTAGGCTCACCCGGATAAGGCTCTTTACGGCTGTATTTATGAATACCTAACGGTAGGCTCACCCGGATAAGGCTCTTTACGGCTGTATTTATGAATACCTAACGCTAGGCTCACCCGGATAAGGATCTTTACGGTTATATTAGTGAATGTCTAACGGTAGGCTCACCCGGATAAGGCTCTTTACGGCTGTATTTATGAATGTTTAACGATAGGCTCACCAGGATAAGGTTCTTTACGGCTGTATTTATGAATGTTTAACGATAGGCTCACCAGGATAAGGCTCTTTACGGCTGTATTTATGAATGTTTAACGATAGGCTCACCAGGATAAGGCTCTTTACGGCTGTATTTATGAATGTTTAACGATAGGCTCACCAGGATAAGGCTCTTTACGGATGTATTTATGAATGTTCAACGATAGGCTCACCAGGATAAGGCTCTTTACGGCTGTATTTATGAATGTCTAACGGGAGTATTTATGAATACTTAACGGCAGGCTCACCCGGATAAGGTTCCTCGACGCCCGGGAAGTACTCTTGGTTTCGCTCGGCTGGCACCTCTAAGATGTCCCACTCAACTGACATGTAGAACTCTTTTAGGTCAATGCCGACGCGCACAGTGTTGCTGCCGCTCTTTTGGTCCATGTGTTTCAAATCCACCTGATGGTAAAATTAATCATTATTATGTTTACGTTTATATTAAATTTATTAGTTTCAAAACTTTCAAAAGTTACTAAATAATATTTAAATGATACTGATGTATATATCTGGATAATGATGATATTTCATCGAGAGATTGAAACTTGTATTCATTGAAAAATTGATTCGGTACACCTACTCCTATGTTTTCAAATGCTTATTCTAGTTAACACTTTGATTAGCCCAATATTTCACAATTCAATTACTGTCCAGTAGGTTGCTGAATCTAACACGTTCGATATTGGTTTTCATGATAGTAATAAAAATTCAAATGTAGAAATCATTAAATGCCTAAAAATAATAACAAATTGAACGCTTGCTCACCATGTACCCATCGTAAGTCCAGGAGCCGAACTTCATGATGCAGGATTGTTCGTCGAAAGGAAAATACTCGACGTCGATCTTACATGAGGACTTGTATATGGCGGGAGGCTTCCAGTTCACTTCGCCCGTATACTTGAGGGTGGCTTTAGTCATCAGGGTGACTTCGTAGTTACCGTCGGCGCTAGTGGAAATTGTGATCATTATTGTAATAATAATTGTGATGATTATCGTATCGTGATGGTCATTGTGATCATTATTGTAATAATAATTGTGATTATTATCGTGATAGTCATAGTGAAATAGTGATAATTATTGCCATATGGGTAAACTTCGTAGTTACCGTCGGCGCTGGAGGAAATTGTGATCATTATTGTAATAATAATTGTGATGATAACTGTGAAAATTATCGTGATAGTCATTGCAAAATAGTGATAATTACTTCGTAGTTACCGTCGGCGCTTGTGGAAATTGTGATGAAAATTAATTGTAACAACAATTGTAATAATATTTATGGTAAAGATTTTGATAATAATTTTGATATTCATCGTGAAAATTTTTGCGGAATTGTGATAATAAATGTAATCTGAGTAGCTACACAGTTACCGTCGGCACTTATAGAAATTGTGATGAAAATTTAAAAATAATTGTGACGATAATAATATTTGTGATTGTAATAATAATCGTGGTAATTATTTTGATGTACTGTACTGTACTGTACCGACTGTAACTTCATAGTTACAGTCGGCGCTAGTCGAAGCCAAATTTAATTAAGTATAATGTAGGGAAATTGAATTTGAATTAAAAATCAACACGAGTAGAACCATGTAAATTCCAGTAAGCCGATAAAAAAGAATGAACATATATATGTACATAAAATCACATTATTTGCATGTATAAATTTAATGAAACTCAACAAAACAAAATTTTTTCTGTGTGTAAATTTAAGTTCTTAATTTTTGAAGCTTCTAAAAATCTAAAATTAATCAGAATGAAATGTAACGCGATATGAGATGTCACGGCTGCAAATTTAACGCAATGCTCATAACGAACGCACTTGTTGTACACCAAGAATTTAAAAGCAAAGAAGTCAATTGAAGAAATGGTGAATTTTATGTGCGTTTTGTTTGTTTTTAATTTTAAATTGTGATTTAAGCAGACAAATGCTATAATTACTTGTTGTATAGCACTATGTCGGGCAGCCAGATGTGCTCAGACGGTACGTATAACATTTCCACTCCTCCGTATTCCTCGGGATCCCATCGTAGTTTATAGTCATGCCATTTCTGCACAAAAATTACACGTTTTCCTTTGCTCAAGCGCATGTATAAATATTGTCACGAATTACAAGTTTAAGTGGCGGTAAGGACTCGAAGACTTGGAGATAATGAACATTTTATTTTGATGTACGTAGAAAATTATCTCATTCTAATGCCTTAAGTTGAACAAAAATTGAATCCTAAGCATGAATAGATACTAGGGATGTAGCTTATTGAGTGCACCCTGGAGAATAAAATATGACCTATTATTATTCCGTATGCTACGAATTATAGGAAAAAATCTTATAGGAAGTCAGCAAATTTTAATTCAGTAGAACTCTCACCTGTACCACCCACACGTTAGATGTCATTATCTGGTTCTTGAGATTCTGAAAATGACAGTAAAGGACGTTAAAAAACAACACCAAGACTACTAATAATTTTTTAAATAACGGCGTATGAAAAGAAAACTAATTAAATTATTATAATAATTATTTAAATATCTGGCGTATTGAGATAAAATTTGATATTTCCTTTAGAAAATGTATGAATGCGGTAAAAACCGCTGCATATTTACTGATTCGAAAATTTTATATATATATTTCACAAAAAAAGTTTTATATTTTTACTCTTTGTAATGCCGTACTGTACACATTATACTGTTGAGATAATAGATAATGACGTCACACAATCGTGAATCACAAGTTAAGAATGCACGACTTCAACGTCGACTTTCTGATATTCATTCTTCTTGATTTTCGGCCTTGCCCGAGTTAGTCTGAAACTTACCACTCCTATGAGCTGAGAGACCTTAAGATTAAAACGGTTAGAATATCCGTTGAAACTCACCACGCCTATGAGCTGGGAGAGCTTTAGTCCGAGTCGAACGGTTAGAATATCCGTTGTACTCACCACGCCTATGAGCTGGGAGAGCTTTAGTCCAAGTCGAACGGTTAGAATATCCGTGTTATTCGCCACTGGCCGGATGAGGCGGTTGTAGTTACTAAGTAAGTCATCGTAGAGTCGCTTGGCGTCAGGATTTCCCTCCGATTTGTGGCACAAAACTGAAATTAAAAGAGGCACTGGGAGACTTTTTGCATCGCTTCAAACCCGAGCAATAAAATTCCCAAATGAAATAATAAAATAAATGATGAAATTAAAATAACCTGAAAACTGCAATTTTTAAATTAAATAATATTTTTAATGAGCTGTGTAAAGTTAGAGAGATACTTGACTGATTTTTTTTTTCTCAGTTCATTAATTTGTTGTCATGCATAACGCTTGTGTGGTCTGGCCGGCCCAGCGAAGTCTACGGATTTCGAATAAACATTTAGATTAAATTTAATAGAATATGGAGAGATTTCAAGATCTTATAAAGTGTAATATATATAGTTATTTACGTACTGTCATTTACCCGATGAAGTAAAATAATAAATAATCAGATGAGTAAAATTATTTTTTATAAGCAGCAGGTAAATTTAGATAAACATTTGAACAGCTCATTAATAAAATGAAATAATGTACAAGTTTTATTGCAAGCTTTCACAGACGCTAAAATGTTTCATTGTTAGTGTATATAAATTAAATAGCGACATTAAAGGTAACTAATAATAAATTTACGCACGAATACCAGGGAAATTTAAGTGTATTTAAATTTTTTTTATAAGTTAATATTTATTTCATAACTTATTAAAATACTTACATATGAGTCCAAGAAATACTGCCACACACACTCTCAGACTAAATTGCGAACACTTCATCATAATTTCGATTATTAATTTATTTTCTTTAATTCTGAATCCACAAGTTCAAGAATCTCGCGTCGTAGCAGCAGCCAGTAGATCTCGGGTCCATACGCTCATATATTTCTCTTATGTTATGTACTGGTCGAAAAAAACTTTATTTTTTGACGGATCTTTGTGAAACTTCGGACACATATGACACATATGTCGCTTATCATTGTTTGGATACGTTTTTTTTTCAGGGGAGCATCTGGGTCTAAAAAACTTTGTTTTTTATTTTTTGACGGATCTTTGTGAAACTTCAGAGAAATATGTAAAAAAACTAAAGAAGGAAATTCTGCTATTGTGAATGTTATAAAAAAGGAAAGAAGACGTGAAATACATAGAAAACGGCAAAAAGAGGGTTTCTTTATAAATCTTTATAATTTCCATCTTCCATTAACTTGCTACAACATCGAAAGATACATCTTTCGATTTGTAAAGAGAATATCTATTGACTCTAGATACCTTTTTGTCGAATTTTTATTTTATGTTTTTATACGACTGTTTCCATTTGTCTTACATTTATCCCCCCTCCCTCCTAGTTTTTTCAATATATGATCCAAACCATGTAGAGATCAGAAAGAAAACATCTAGAATCGCTAGAAATGATTTTTACAAATCGAATGCTATATATGTCTTTCAATGCCGTTGCTTGAAAGTCATAAATTATGAGGAGGAGGAAATAAATGTTTAGGATGGAGTATTTGGAAAATTTTAATTGTTCATGGGAACCAATTCAGTACAATTGATAGAAAGAAGAATAAAATGCTAATGGCAGGGTGGCCCAGTGGTTAAAGTTCAGAGTACCAAGATTGGCTCAGAGAGGCGCGGGTTCGATCCCAGCTCTGTGCGCCAGTTTCTGGTCAGAATCGGCAAGGAGGCCGGGCGGTTAAGCACAGCAGAATTGTAGCAGTGCGTTGCGAGTTCGAAACCTCAAAATACTGTGAATGTTCTGCGATGTTAAGAATCGGCGACAGGCCTACGGCCTAATAAACGCTGAAACCGCTATTATTATTATTATTATTAACAAATTTCTTGATACTGTAGCCCCAACTTTCCCATCGACAATCACTCATATTGAGGATACCATCACTCGCCTTTACAATTTTTGTCTATTTTACCCGACCAATAAGCTATATGTGTGATTTTTCTAAAATATTTATAGATACAAAATGGCCATTTTATAGAAGTTCAAAAAGGCCTTACGGAAAAAAAATATTGCATGAAAATCCATATTATTTACTTTGTAGAATGCTTCTCTTTTGCAGCTCCAAAATGAGTCCACCAACACACCGCAATTAACGCAAATAATGTTCTATAAATTCCAATTTTCAAAGTAGTCGATGTACAATTTGTTGAAAAATGTTCATTTCATATAAATTTGGAACTACCTCACGCAAAAACTGAAGTACAAACATACATACGGTTTGCTGCATTAGGCGCGCCATTTATGCAGCTACAAAAAAGGTCAAAATCAGCTTAATTCACGCAAATAATAATTTATGAATAAATTTTTTCCCAAATAAACCCTTGTAAATATTGGTAAAAATGTTCATTTATTTATAATTTTGTAACTGTTTTACGCAAAAACTAGAGCACGCACATACGTGCGGTTTGTTGCGTTAGACGTGCCTTCTCTGCAGCTACAAAATGAGCACCAAAGGGCCAAACTATTCGATTTTTTGACTCAGACGCTTCTTATCAATGACGTTTACCTTAAAGGATTTTTTATGAATAAATGATGAATTCTTGTACCGTTTTCTTTGCCTTTAGATTCTTTCTATGCAATGTTAGATGGCTTGATGAGCATTTTAAAGATTTTCAGGGAGTCTTTAACATTGCTGAAAGGATGCCAGGTGACGCCGCCGTATGCCTGAGGTACCACTCGGTTTCTTGGTAGTCTGTAGGCGCCTGTACCTAGTGCGTGGTAGCACTGCTTGTACCACCAGCCTCCCCCACCACCGAGCTGAGACGCACAGTTGTTTTCTGCAACAAGAAAACAATGCAACAAGCAGAGAAATAAGTGATGTTTTGTTCCAATAACGATCAGAGAAATCCGAGAAATCCTTGGCAGAGATCGGGCTGGGAGGTTCTTCTGCTACAACAAGTTTTGAAAACCAATTTTACAAAAATTATGAGACATGGTCAAATTTTTTCCTGGATGGGTCATCGTGAAGCAGTTTGACCCAAAAAATGAGTATCAGTGTTACTGCAGAAAATGTGTCACTATTTGATCAATATGACCATTTCATTTTTAGAAATTATGATAATAATGACATTTGTAAAAGGTTTACCATTAATCTCGGTGATCCTAATCACCCGGCAACCAGAGTTCATTATCTTAGTGATGGTTGATAACTTTTAAAGACCTGATAAATGCAAATTCCTAATAAATTGAACGCGAATAAGACTAACGTTTTTCGGTATCCTTGTCAGAGTCAATGGTGGAGAAGAAAGCGTTGTTGTGGTCAGAGAGAGCGTCTCCAGCTGTGCTGCTGGGCTCATAGCCTCCAATTGAGAGCTTGTAGCTCTCACTTGCACTTCCAACCCTGGTGATTCATTGAGTAGAAAATTAATAGCATACCATAGCGGTTTCAGGGTTCATTAGGCCGTAGGCCTAATTCTTCGATTCAGCGTTCGATTCTTAACATGGCAGAACATTCACAGCTTGTTGCGGTCTCGAACTCACAACTCACTGCTCCAAATTCTGCTGTGCTTAACCGCCCGGCCTCCTCGCTGATTCTGACCAGAAACTGGCGCATAGAGCTGGGATCGAACCCGCGCCTCTCTGCGCCAATCTTGGTACTCTGAACTTTAAACACTGGGCCACTGTGGTCTAAAAAGTCTAAATACTGGGTCTGGGCCACTGGTCTAAGAAGCCTAAATACTAAAAGTTGTTCTGAGACACGAAAAGTATTTATAATCTATAATTTGAGAGATTGCATAGATAATTTAAAATTTAATCATAGAATTAAATGAATAATTCTAATGATGACGACCCTGTCGAGGTGTTACCTGAAGGAAGCATAGCGAGCAAATGCCGCCTTTGAGCTGAAGTCCGTGAGTTCGACACGTAGCTGGTGGGGCCTCGAATTGGTGAGAGCGTGAAGCGTCTCCAGACCTAAAATAAAATCATTAGGGTTATCCCTGAGATGAAATTATGAATTACACTCACATGCATGCATTTGATTGAAGATTATTTATTGAGATGCGGCATTGAGAAGTTCCAACAAGCCGGTTGACAGAAATTTGGCCCATGTGTGATCTAAGTTGCATCAAATAAATAAATAGACAGCTAGGAAGCTGAATATACCAAACGTTGTCAGAACACGTCCAAGATGTGTATAAAACCTACGCATCCACTAGTATATTGATTTGACCATACAATTTTATTATAAATCCATTTCTTTCCGCTGGTTCCAAATGGAACCGCTCGGCATTAATGGGTTAATACTCATCACCTGCCATGTATTTCTACTGGGAGCCTTTTTTTCTAGCAACTAATTCTCAATAAAATATGGTTCCCCTAGGTTCCCCTGGAAATAACTGGTAGTAGGTATATAAGTGTTTATGTTGCCAAATAAATTTCATTTAATTGTATACCTATATGGGAATGATTAAGCAAAGGCTGATTTCAAGCAAGTACTTACCAATCATTTGAGATGATCTATTAACTATGTTTCTTTCATTCAACCTCCCATAATTTTTTGCTTATGGCCACTTCCTGAGAAAATCAATAACAATGACTTATTTATTTAGGCCTACTTATTTATTTAGAAGTCCAGCATAAATATTTGTGTATAAATAGTAATAAATAGATAATATTGATGAATTTCAGTTTTATGTATTAATATCTATCTTATTATCGACTTGCAATCTAAAAACTCACCTTCTCAACCGCATCAAGGATTTCATTAATTTTGACATCCAGTGAACGAACAGATGCAGGTTCCTGAAAACGACAGGTCGATGTAAGAAATGGAAGCCATGTCCGTCGGTCTGTATGTCTGTCCGTCCGTGACCTCTAGTTTTCGTCGACAAGAAAATGCGCTCTCTGTCACTCACTGCAGTGAGTACTGAGTTACATTTTTTCACACCTGAACCCGGCTATGCAACGAATCATCACAAATTATTTTCATTAGGGATTATCAATAATTTTTACATAAGCTGGTATTTTCATGTTACTTTCAAGGCCAGTAAGCGCAGAAAAATAAGAAATTTATTATATAAATTAGAAATGGGAAACTGGATATTATTTTTGATTTTAAATGGTTGGTGTTTTTAGATCGAACATTGATAAAAGTTTTTTAGATCGAACATTGATTTTAGCGGTAATGTTATTGTATGCTATCGTAAATAATCGTATCGTATTGTATGTTATCGTAAATTGTATGTTATTGTATCGTAAGTTATCGCGTATGTCATCGTAAATTGTATGTTATTGTATTGTATGTTATCGCGTATGTTATCGTAAATATTGTGTGTTATCGTAAATAATATAAAGTCAGAGGTTTTTTTCTAACCTGGCTACTAGTCACAAGGCCGGCCAGGGGATCAGAGCTGGGCCTGGTGCTGCGAATGCGTCCCGGGACTGTCACTGTGGCGGTCTGCAGTGAAGCTCTGCTCACCGATGCCGCGACTGTCAAGAGGTACACCAACACAGCCTTCATCCTGCTAAGTCTGCTGCTTAACTGTTTGATCAGCCCCGTGAACCATGGTTTTATGTGTCGGGTAACGATAAATAAAACTTTATGGGGCCTATTTTTGCTTACAATTTTGCAACAACTTAACAGAATGATATCGTGCGAGGACCATTGCTCAATTGTTTGCTAAGTCTCTTGAACCATAATTTTTTTTGCAACAACTTAATAGTACGATATCGTGCGAGGACCATTGCTTAATTGTTTGTTAAGTCTCTTGAACCATAATTTTATAATTGACGTATTCTGATAAATAAGGCTTTATAGGACTTATTTTTGCGTAACATCTCACAATAACTCAGCAGGGCGATCGAATATGCTACCCTTAACGTTGACTGATGCGAGTTCGTGAACATAATTAATTTATTTGAGGGTTACGTTTCATTCATTTGAAGGTTCATTTATTCATTCATAGATTTGAGGATTCAGGTTACGAGGTTAACTGAGGACGCAAAATGAATCGTTTCAGAATCTAGTCACTATCTTTACTTCGCGTTAAAACTTACGAACAATTTGGATAGTTTTAGATCGTACAGGGGTGTTTTTTTGTAGTAAAAATCCATATTCATTGCGTCTAAGTGAGTCGCAGGACAACAAGCGGCAAGGACGGTCAAGTTGTGCAGCAGGCTTGACCACAATGACTAGCAATAAAAATAATCACTTTTGATTGAGCGACCATTTTTGTTGCCTGCTTGTAGCTCCTCGGAGAATTCAGGCGCTAGCTACTTGGGTACAGCTAAGCAAACATTATATTCCTTGTTCTATTATATGCAGCCCAAAGGAATGATTTCGTTAGTCTATATTGTTTAAGTTAGCGATGAAGGTGTTATAACCCGAAAGTCAACACTATTTTTTACGAATACGAAATGTTAATTAGCTCAAGCTTTGGTTGAGATATTAAAGATTCGTCTTTTTATTTACATTCAGTCAAAACCAAACCCTGTTGCTAAAACAGTGCTCTGTTTTTAGAATTACAATATTTTATCTTTCGTAAAAATTGACACAAGGATTCGTTACTCTGAATGCGCGAAAAATTACGGTGAAATGAAGTATAGTTCAATTGAGTTTTTTTTTTGCTGTTCACCTTGGTTATACAATTTTATGTACATAATTTCAGTTATTATAGGGGATTAAGAATCTTTCTTACTAAGGAGACCACACTACTCCTTATCGCGTAGATGCCTGTTTGTGTTTCCGACATCCGAATGACCTTGGACATTTACTACGAATGTGGCAGCGAAGGGCGAATCGATCAAGTACAACTCGTGCGCGTCACTTGCTTGAAACTGAATTCCACCCATGGCAAGTTTATCATTAAGAGCCACACAATGACGGTTATGGATAATTTCGGAGAAATGTTTCTATATACGTGAGAACTTAAATTACTGGCTGCTGATGGAATTCGAAATGCTTCTCAGAGAATTTACAAAATTTCCAAATATTTCTGCAAATGAAAATTTAGAGAAGATTTACAGTTTTCTCTCATTCAATTTGATTGATTTGTTCATTGAATGATCTTACTGAAAGTATTTTGAAATATCGGAGTTAAAGTTTATTTCTCCGGAGAAGTGGATGCCAAGTAACTCTCCGTAACGTAGGCCGTGTTTGGGTCTGTCGTGATAATCGTAAATAGCTATCATGAGGCGTGGATTGTCTGTTGACGACAAGAGTTGCCAATGCCGGTGGCAAGAGGAAGAAGGCTCAGAGAAAAATTAAGTTGTGCTCAGACTGGGAGGGAGTGGGAGGTGTGATTTCATCATACCCGAAGTCTTGAAAATTTCAATTCATTTCAAGTTGAAATGAGTTATAAAAAAAGAGTTGCATAGTGCCGTAGTGCGGCATTCGTGACTCGTCAGCAGCAGTTCCCAACTTCCCAGCGCCCAACACGGCAACAGCCAACACTGCACAGTGCATGGAGTAACATGATTTATTTCTCCAATAACGTATCTTTAACTATTCTGGTCAATTTGTCTTAGAATTTAAAGCTCAAAAAATGAATCAATGGCTCAAAATATTTTTAATTGATGCAAAATTTGATGAACATGCAGCTCCAAAAATGTATTTGGGGCTCATATATTTTTCTCACTTGGCCATGCCCATCAGCCTTAGTGAGATCATTCTTATAAAGGGGTGATTTTATCTCAATTAGCCAGCAACTTGCAACATGTTATTATTGATATGTATGACTAATTGACTATGATAGCTAGGGTAAGTAAACGCGGTATATTCCGACATCGTAGGTAATTTCGTCACTTCTCTAGTTTTTCCTTTATATTAAGCTTTGTTTTAGTTCCAGGCGTTCATTGATGCCTGATGGTTGAAATGGTGACGTCATACATTTGCGTGTCGAAATACTGCAAACGCAAAGCACTAGGTCTTGGCCATCTAGTGGGAAAATATTGAGATCCAAAGAGAGACAATGCATGCCACCTGGTGAGATCATCGAAAAATGTGTCAAATTTGACAGTTGACCTTGCTCTACTAAATAGTGAATAACTCATTGGAGTATGTCCTTCAAGCCTTGGTTCCCATTCTAAATAATTAGGCAAAAGCCACCTATTTATCTGATTTCCATTTTCCATGACATTTGTTTTTTTATTTTTATATTATTTCCAACTATAATTTTTGAAAATTCTTTGTGAAACAATCATTTTTATGCAAAATATCAGAAAAAATCTGCCTCGCTGCCTGATATTTTAAATTGGAAAGCCACCTATCATCAAATAACTGGATTGTAATTTTCCTACTGGTTTTTGAAATTTTGTGGCTTCAACAAGACAAATTTTCAATTCATTTGGCAATCTTGCAGTTCAATTGTGCACTTTAGTTAAGAATTAGATAA
The DNA here is from genome assembly GCF_000764305.2 of Hyalella azteca. Classification (NCBI taxonomy): domain Eukaryota; kingdom Metazoa; phylum Arthropoda; class Malacostraca; order Amphipoda; family Hyalellidae; genus Hyalella; species Hyalella azteca. The sequence goes on along the minus strand of NW_025938254.1, from coordinate 20,190 downwards.
GAGGTACTTCATCTAGCAGGAGTCTCAGATCCAAAAATGGTGGAAAGGCTCTAGTCACAGACACAACGGTTAATGTTTTTCATGCTAGACTGCTAGTCACATGAATAAGACGAAAACTGCCGGTTCTTGCAGTAGATTTTACTGGCTTTTATGCAGGATTACAATTTTCTTATTTGTTTCTGAAATCTTGTGGTACCAAGGTGACAAATTTTAATACATCTGGAATCTTGCAGTCCAATCATCAACCTTGGTTAACAATTAAATAGGAGGCAATTCATTAAGCCTAAATCTTGGGGTTCCAAAAATGGTTGAAAAGCTCTAGTTGCAGCTCTGATGGTGGGCTAGGTGTTTTACGTGCATAGTCTCAAAGCCCAAAGTTTTTTAGAATCCTCAAGTTCTATTTTGAGTTCTATAAGTAGACTAGCAAAGTATCATGGACACCAGCATTAGCCTACATAAGTCATAGATATTGGTTTAAATCTTGAGTAGATGAGGAAATTAAAAATGAACTGATTCTAAGAAACCTCTGGTTTGCCACCATGTAATTCCATGCTACCTCCTATGACACTCTCCTAATTTCTGTCATAAAAAAGTTAATTGTTGATTTATGCCTATAATACATAAAAACTCCCTGTAAAATAATGCTTTTACTTTGTAATTATTCAAAAATTCTGCCCAGAAATTCAGATTGTTGCCCTCAGGCAGCCTGGTCCCTAGCTCCATAGTGATAATTGACAAATGGGATTTTTGAAAATCCAGTTCATTTCTCTGATCTATTTTAAAATTGTATTCAGTATTTTTATATGATAATGCTGGTATTCATGATATTTCACTGGTCTACTAATAGAACTTGTAAAAGAAAAGTCCAAAAAAGTCTGCAGTCTGCTATGCCATTATTGATTTACTTATTTATTTAGAAGTCCAGCATAAATATTTGTGTATAAATAGTAATAAATAGATAATATTGATGAATTTCAGTTTTATGTATTAATATCTATTTTCTTGAATTAGAGTTGTATGGATACTTTTTAACTTATATAAGTCTAGCTAAAACAGACCAAGGTTGACAGTGATTTGTAAATTCAACAGAATTCTCAAAGTGCTGCAAAGATGCTGGCCTGGCATTGGTAGTTAAATGTCGGGATGAAAACAGAGCCTTATGGGGCTGCCTTGAGCGATGGTGGGTTTAGGTTACTTTAAGAATCACATTCTAAAGAATATATAAATATTTTTGTACTTAAGATTAAATGCATGGAATTTGCACCTACACATTCTGAATATATAAATTTATACTTGGTAAATAATAACTATTCAAGTGAGGCTTGTGAAGTTGTCAAAGCTGTATTTATTTCCTTTATTAAATCCATAATATGTCACTTGCCATTTGATTGCAAGTCTTTAAAATTAATGTTAACTCAGATCTAGGATTTGATTTCAGCATACCACAAATTTAATTTACCTAGCTTTTACACAAGTTACATGTTATGACCTGGTAATAATTCTAGTTGAATCTAGTGTCAAGTTTTAATACCATTTACAATCTGAGAATAAATTTAGAAAACTTTTTCAGGTATTTCGATGAAGATTTCAAGGCCCGATGTACTCAAGAATACTTAGCAGAACGCAGCGAGTTCAGAAGGACAGGCATCAGAAAAAAACCAAAGAATGTCAGAGCAGAACTTAGGGCAGGAGCTGAAGGACCAGACTCTTCAAATTCAGCTGAACATAAGACTTGAGATCTCGGCTCAAATTAGCAAAATGTCTAGCTTTAAAACGTCAATCCTTGTAAATATTGTAGCCGCTTCAATCATCACAGTGATATAAATTTAACTCTTTTTGTTAATTGCTTGTTATGGGCAAGCTCTTCAATTAAATGATTAATTTAAAGCACTAATCCCTGTGATATGGACGCAAAATTTTTAGCTGGGTTCAAAATTATGGAAAATAATTCATACATGTTGAGGAGAAACGTCTGATGAGATTTTCTTGAAAATTTGGCCTTGGGATTTAACTAGCCTGGCTAGGTTTTAGATTCAGCTTCATGGCTTCTTTTGTCGTGAAGAAATAATATGAAGTGGTATAGGTAATTAGCTTGCTTGAATTTTCCCATCAACAACTTCCAACTCACTATCGACGTAAATGATGAAATGGCCATCTCATCGTATTGTTACAATGATAGATGTATTTGATTTCCTTACTATATATTTTTTGGTGTGTCATGATGTTTTTGTAACCAATCCTATTTATTTCCCCGTAAATGAACTTCCGACAAAAATTTAATTAATGAAATTATCGTGTTAAAGATATTGAGAGAGTAACCTCAATAGTTTAACATGGTATTCATATTTCCATTCAATTTATACGCCTAGAATCATATTTAGAGTTTGAATAATGTTTCATAGTTTGCAGTCGAAGATTATCAGCATTCAGTTACATCGCTAGGATTTCTGTTTTAGCGGTACGTCAATAGCCACTCAATGAATAGAATGGTGTAGCTAAATAAACCATCGAACCACTGAAATTTTCTTTCTTTACTTCTACAGTAATTTAGAATGGTAAGAAAACTGGCAACGAAATACCCGGCTTATAACAAAATGCAACTTTGAATTCATGCTGACAGGCGAAAGTTCTCCGCATGCCCTAAGCTTTAAAATAAAGTACTGAAATACATGTTGTACGATCATGTGTTGAGTTGGGAAAAAAGATTGGCCATCAAGCAGTTTCAAAGTTTCGACGATGTTCTGAACTTTGGACGAACGAATTTTAGAGGCTGACTTTATATTCCGGTCCCTCCAATCCGCATTCCGGCGGTTCCTTTGCTGCCTAAAACGCGCCTAGCCGCTCTGCCCGCTCACGGCTCGGGCTCATTGTTGGTCAGTACATTTTTGGGCCTGTTCGTGTGGGGTTGTGCCGCTCTTGCGCTCTTCTGACGTGACTTGATGTGTGCTGAGTATCATATAGGCTCCACTAATCATTTCACCGATGATACATCTTGTTTAGTTTATGATCTATTCCAACTTGATTGTAGAAGTTTGTGGAATTCAATACGATGAACTGAACTTATCCAATATTATAACATCGCACTGTGAATAAATAGACTTGTGTAATATTTTAATTGGTGATTTTACTCGTCCGACCACTATGGCTAATACTTTAATTTTTGCTTTGGTCTGTTTGCCATTATTGACGTCTCACGTCTCGTCGGAAGCTACCGTTGCGTACCATGAAATGGACTTGTCATTTGACCAAAAATCGCGCACAAATGAGGAAGATCAGAGACCGATCGACGCCGTAACATCTGTGAACGACAAGCACCGCGTGTCTGCTAATATGCACGACTTCAGAGCACACGACTTGAAACGATTTGTGCATCTCAGAAATAAAGTCGATCGACTTCAGTTACAACAGAAAACAGACAGGATAAAATTGGAAATCTTGCAAAAGACCGTAGAAAATCTATTGTATTTTAAGAGCAGCCAAATTGAGCCAGTCACAAATGAGAAACAATTGAGTGAAAAATTCGGGAAAAATGTTCCTCACGAAGATGGCTCATTTGAACAGGCTAGATTAGATGAAGAAATACAAGAATTCTCAACGAATCAACGCCAACACCAAAATTTAGTGAAAAATAATCAAGACGATAATCAGTCGCAGATTGAGATGCTGCGGGCAGATGTCGTACAATTGAGGTGAGTGAACGTGCTTGTAGATACAGTTTATCTTCAAGTAATCACCACCATAATGTATTTTTTTGCCATTTTGTGCAGCTTAAAGTTTTCAAAATTACGTCGGAACCACTCAAGCGATCCAATAAGTGTTTGATAGGTATAAAATATTAGATGACCGATTCGAACCTAAACGAAATTCAATATTATAATTTGAATTTGAAAGTTCGAAAATCTGTTGCAATGAAAAATGAAACGTGATTACTACAAGAGCTTGAAATTCTGCATTAATTTACTGTAATAACCAATGTTTACGATTGCGTTCATATTCGATGAACAATTGAACATGTCACTGCTGGCCTGTACAAAGGAGTCGTAGTATGCGCTAGTATCTGCGCGAATGAAGAAAATCATCTGAAAATTCGTTAAGAAATTAGAATTATGCTCTAATATTCGTCCTGCTTCCTCTCTGAGTGTGATATTTTGTCTTGGTAACTATGTGCATGGTGTCGACCTTGGATGAAATTACAAATTTTTTCTATTTTACTAACCAGCAGCACCGTAACCAATGAATGGACTCAGCTCATGTAAAGTCGAACGATCAATCACAATCATGTATCATCCATACTAAAATTAGTTAAGCTCATCGAGGCAATAAACGCGTACGCGCATCACGCGAAAGACGTGGATTGCCCGAGGCGTGTTAGGTTACTGCAGTTGAGCTGCGGGTGAGAGAGCAATTGCCGGCTTTAGAGTACTTCTTTGGAGCGGAATAGCATCGCTATAATCACGGTTGTCCGGTCTAAGCAAGCGTGCTAGACGCTCAAGAAAACGCTAGCTGCACCAACTGCCTGACCTTCACGACCCTCCGTGATCCCCGAGGCGAAGTAGAGCTCTGTTTTAGCTACTGCAGAAGCTGTAATGACTCCGAAACGTGCAGCAATTGTGTTGGATAGCTATTTGCATAATTCCCTGAAAGTTATGAATGCCAACCTCAGTCACTAAATAACCCAAAACTTGTAAATAAGGGGTTAGTTCCGTGATGAGGCTAATTTTACCCAAATTAGAAGGTCCTGAAAGATTTGGTAGGCATTTTGAGAGATTTGCTTCAATTACGAACAATCATAGCTCGTTTGAATAGCACCAACAGCATAGTAAGTACATTTGAAATACTATTGTAGACGTGTTTAGCCCTCTCCTCGTATCATGGATGGTACAATTTTCCGTTCAAATTAAAAAAGTTGCATTCTTTTGGCAATTATCTACTTTTTACTTGAGTCTTGTCGCTTAGTTCTGAACTGAATTTTAGTTAAGTAACATTGATTTGAAATTGAAATGTTCTGTGTCACAGAACAATTCAGTGCCAAACAGAAGGTGCAGCAGAAAAGTAATACCCCTGTAAATTATCTCTGCGTATTCCTGAATTAAATTTAAGTTCAAAATTACGACTGCAATTTATTATTAGTTAGTTTTTCAATTACGTCGAGCTTCGTAAACGTGAGGTCTCGAGATCGAAACGATTACCGAAGTTTCGTTTTGGCTACACCTAACCTAACCTAACCTAGACTTCCTGTCGAAAATGACAATCTAAGCTCGGCAGAAGGTCTCGGGCTGTTTATATACCAAAACCAGCTATTCATATCCATTATGTGCTAACGAACCGATTTCTTTTGCATTATTTTATTTTCAAACTTCATAGGTATTGGAACTTCTGCAAGATAATTATAGGGTATTCAAAAAATGCTGTGAGTAGACTTTATTTTTGCAATGTTGTAAAAATGTATTAGAATGTATTTAAACTGTGATTAACATGTTTTAATATATAGAAAATTCCGTGAAAATGTACTCACGAAATTACCCTCTACATATTCTCTTATTTTGATTAAGGTTTATGCAATAAAATACAACGCTTTATTGAGTGCCATCTTATTACAATTGCTGGAGTGACGTTAGCCGCATGTTGGTTGTCGGTGAAAAAGCTTATCGAAAGATCCGCCTTTTTATCGAGGTGATTGGCGCACTCCGTAAAAAAACTTATCATACATGTTATCAATCTATCAACAACAGAGACCTTTGTCGTGTGTCAAGAGGCAAGGTACAAACTCTCATATATATATAAGCTACAATATTATCTATGTTCTTCATAGTGGTAAGTATAAGCGATAACGAACTCAACTCACATGACAGTTCTATTCATCACCATTTTATGAGTTCACTTCTATATTCCTATTTACCTTATTTCGATTGTTTTTGAACAATGTCAAGATGCGACCACATTTAATTAATGTCTTCATGCGTTCATGTTTCAGAAAAGACCTTGAAGCTTTAACGTGTTGCTCTCATGCAACCAACGATCCACCACACCGTAAACAGCCTACAGCGTCCGAGTTTCCCTCTTCGGCCAAACTTCAGCTCCAGCAGTCAGACTCATCAAGCGCTAGTGCTGCTCTTGCCTACTCGCCATCAGCCGAAGATAACCTACGTAAAGAGATTCTTTGGATCAAGGAAAGTCAGACGCGACTTCAAAACATCCAACAAGATTTGGAGGAGAAGTGCAATGTCACTGTCATCATGCACGACAAACAGGTACGCAAGCTTGCTCAAATCCAACACACGTCGCAAATTTGGAATAAGACATTAATTCTTATCGATGTGAACATATTTTAGCTTCCATATCCTCACGGAAACCAAAAAATGTCTACGTGATTTTAGTTACCGAAAAGATGTATATTCTAACTATCAGGTTACAGCACACAGACAATGCTTTTAACGCATTCTGACTAAAAAGGCATTTCTGTCTCACGTTTTCCTCTGGCATTAAGCAGTCGTGTGAAACGAATATATCCCTTAGCTAACAACTGTTGAATTAATTTCTATATAGCATCTTGAATTTTGTTTTCAGAAACTCGATTCGCGTTTGGTGGGCTTGACTGAAGGTCTAGCCGTGCTGCAAGAAGGCCTGTCTCAGGCAGCTGCTCGGGCCTCTGCCACCGACGCTCATGTCACGTCGCTCTCACAGGACGGCAAAGAGACAACTTCTGCCATTCAGAAGGCGGATGCGAGGATTGCTACCCTCGAGAATGAGGTGAGAAACGCCAAATTTCCTGTATCATCCATGATTTCCTCGTTCAGAGATCAAACACGAGAATTTTGCATCTCGATTTTCTTAGCAGCAGAATCAAAATGTTTCAATATTAAACCTTGGGCTTGAGTCGGTATGAATTTTCGAATGCTATTTGACTAAATAAATAATTAGAACATGTTGACCCGAGTTCTTAAATTTTTTTCGCGACAACTTTTCTACCGAAATAAAATTGCTGTTTTCTCACAGCCAGTTGCACGACGATGAAAAAAATTGACTATTATCGTGCGAGTGATTTATCGTTTAGAATGCCATTACATTCACACGGCATCATTCTGCCTTCAATTTGCGTGTGTCGTGTTGTAAAATCGCTAAAATCTGTTTGATTTGATTCGGATGCGGATTTTACAATTATTGGTCGAGTGTAATAATGTAATGGGTCCTTATTTCACTGCTCAAACGATATCTGTACAGTCTGAAGTAAAGATGAGCATTGTGTTATAAGCTAAAAATAATAATTCACACGCCTTGTTGAGGAACGGTTTCATTGATTATAAAGTGTGTTATGATGCCGAGAACTACAAACAATAATCTGAAAGTAGAACGATTTAAAAATCTGCTGAGCCATGCGGTTCACTAAGGCCTTGTCGTCCCCATGGCATCCCGCCGCTTCTTCAAGGAGGGAAGTTGCTTCGTCATTCTCGCTTCATTAAGTCTGGTATTTTTCTATCTCTATTCTTGCTTTGTTTTTTTGTTTTATTTTTTGTTTTATCTATTGCTTTTTTTACTTTTTTTGGAAGTTGTTCTAGTTCTTGTATCTTGATTGTGGTTGTTTTTGTTTGTGCGTGTTCGGTTTCTTTTTCTTGGTTATGCTTGTTTTTATGTTTATGACCCTTTGAGCTTTTGGTGTGCTTGTGATTTTATATTTCTATGTTTCGCAAGTTGGTGTATGTATTGTGTTTCTTATCGGTGTTTTCAGACATTTGATTATTTTTGTTGTTGTTTGTAGTCTCTGCTTCGTTATCTTGTGTCGTGTTATGTAAATGTGTTGTGGGTGAATGGACAGTCCTCTATTTTTCTTGTTCCCTTTTATGTTTTTTCCGTTTTGCTTGTATGATTCTATGCGGCTATGCCATGCATGGTCATGCAGCAAACTTAATTCAACTGAAAATTAACTCGAATCAAGATCGATTGATTGTCAGATACATTGAAAAAAATACAGTCTTAACGCAAAAAGTATTCGTCATTATTTTTCTGTATTTATTTCTAGTGTAGCCTTGTAGTAAAAGTAATATCCTTATGAAATTCCCTTTGCATGGATACACGTGAAAGCGCTTTATTAGTTCGTACTCGGAAATGTGTAGAAATTAGAACCCTCTAAACATGCTCAATTTAAATGTAAAATATCATCGATGCAAAGTTACTCCAGCCAACTGTTGGCCGCTCAGTTTCAATCGACATTGTGGGTTGCAAACTGACGTGACAGTTAATCTCCTCAGTTGATTGCATGATCAAATGATCAACTATTTTCTCGAGGAGGATAATAATCTCATCTCCTGTCTCGAGTTGGTTTTGCGGATTCTAGGAATTCCGTGTCGTTTTGAAGCCATCTGGGAGACTTCCTGTTACGAGGTCAAAAGTTAAGCGGCGAGAATGGCTTGAAGGCATCCTAAATACTTGTTGATGATTTTAATAAACAAAAAGGTCATTCATGTAACACATTTTTTTAAACGACCTGAAATAAGTGAAAAAATACAAAGTTATTCATAGGCTAAAAAAGCTGTAATCACGGTGATGGCTTAAAAGTCATTTGGTATTGTAGAATAAAGACTACTGCTGACTATATCATCCCATAATGCATTCTCATTTTATCATTGCTTGTCGTACTATAGCAATTCTCAAGGATGACTAGCGACAAAAAGAGCGCATATTCTCCGCACCTAAAAACCGCCAGTTGCTGGCCATGGAACGAAGCATCTGCCTATTATAAAATGCTTATCTGCCTATATTATAATATATATCCTATATCCTGCCTATATTATATCTGCCTATATTATATGCTTATCACAGACGTAGTTTCGCCTCCAAACGCTTTGTGTTGTGCTTGTGGCACCTGCGAGACTTGTAGCTATGGCAAGGCTCCATGCAGCTGTCGCTCGCTAGTAGGTAACACCTGCCGAAAAGGAGGACTGTTTAGCCCGCCACTCCCGCCACAAATCTAGAACAACTTAACGTCCGCTGCAGGAATCTAGATTTTTTTCCTGCCCTTTTAGATTGTATTTATGTTTGTAGTTAATAATGATTGTATTGAATGGTCATCATATCGCATAGAAAAGGAGGACTGTTTACCCCGCCACTCCCGCCACAAATCTAGAAAAACTTAACGTCCGCTGCAGGAATCTAGATTTTTTCCTGCCCTTTTAGATTGTATTTATGTTTGTAGTTAATAATGATTGTATTGAATGGTCATCCTATCGATTGTTGCTGCACGTATGAAAATTCCTTAAATTGGATTCACAATTTTAGCTATTGTGCATTGTATATGCGCTAATTGGGTGATCATTGCGAATAAAACTGTCTAAAAAATCGAATATGGATATCTTACTTAATATTAGTACAATACCGATATTTATGGCCGATGAGGTCTCGGTTGTTCCACAACTTGAGTTGTTTAAAAAATATAAATGAATTTAGATGCGATCGTTGACAAATAATTAAAAATATAACTCAGTACTCACTGCAATGACAGAGAGCGCATTTTCTCGTCGACGAAAACGTGAAATCACGGACGGACGGACGGACATGACGTGCACAATAGTACATTTTTTCCATAAATGTGCAAATGCGCTAAAAAGAGGATACATTTACTTTAGTTACGACTAGAACAATGATTCTTTTTCTTCTTAAGTTGATATCTGATTAAATTATGGACAGTCATAATCCCTGGGCATTGGTCGATAAGTTTACTGCCTATCATTTTCAGAACTGCAGCGATTACTTTTGATTTGCACAAACATAGGCGCAAGACGTATGATAATTGGTTGAAAAATATATGTTTATCAAATACTAACGTAAATCTTCCCCCGTGATGTAGGAGGACGCTCATAAGAAGCACAATTTCACCATTTCCTGAAGTAATGGCGGGCGGTTTAAATTAGCTGCTTCAGTAGTAGTTAGATATACGCATCCGCACAGCGTTGAAACGACCTCATCAGGTATAAAGCTCTGCTACGGTGACAAAGGAATCGGCGAGATTCTAGTATCGCCAGACGCTGCTTGAGAATAAAAATTTGAACGTATCGCGGTGATGTGGGTTGAATTTATTTATTAAAAATTTAACTCAAATTTATAATTATAATTATATAATTACAACCAACTGGCCGCAGCTTTATTGTGTGTGTTTTTCATATATAGATCATGAGTGTACAGTAATTATGGGTGTTTTTGCTGATTGTAGCTAGTTACGCATTTTTCATTCTAATCCAAACTCTGTTTTTTTTGACGATGTTGAATTTGATATATTTTACGTTCTCTTTGATTTCAGTGCGCCGGAAATCTTTCCGCGTGAAATACAATGAAAACCAAAATAAAATTTTTAAACGTCGATTCAGTTTGTTATGTCTCAACATTTCATTTCTTGATAACAAATATGAATCAAGATGTCCTTCATTGTTTTCGTCCCGTCATTCGAAGATTTTAATTAATGTTATGCTACACACCAGTCATCTTATGTTTTTCCAACCAAACTCTGAACGTTTTGCCTTTTACGAGTGTCAGTCGAGACGTCGGGCTTTAGCTCTTGCAATTAAAAATCTGGAGATCACGTGCTATAAGTAGTGCCTGAATAAGTTTGTGCTGGGGGATTTGACCCGGATTATAAAATCTACGCAATGAAATAAATGCATGTTTATTTTTGTGATTGTGTGGCCAACAGTCGAAAATGATCATGCATGGGCATTTTTTCAGTCATTTTTGATCATACGGGAATGTTACCGAAGTCATCGAGTGCCGAATTTCTATCTAAGCCGCGATAATTGTACATGTATTATTGAATTATAAACCCTTCGTTTTGGCAAAGTTTATGAAGGTATTTCAATAACCTCGTAAATTTACGCCATTTATAATTTACTTTCGTAATGCTCAATTTATATCCCTTAAATAGTAGGGTTAAAATCACATAATTAAGTATGGGTTAAGCATAATTAAGAGTGAAATTAAGTGGTCAATCAATAATAACCAAAGATCTAAAGTTTGCAATGTTGCCATCAAAACAGTAAACATAAGGTTTCAAATTTCTGAACTCAAGGTCCCTTGATCTGATATTGAACCAGAGCTCGGGTGTCGTGGATTACGCGTGAGACGCCCCGCACTGCTTCCTGCCCGAGCTCCATAATCATTATGAATTTTATGGCAACTCAAACTGTGAGCTGAGAAAAATTTAAATCTTTAAATGAAGGCTTATTATTTCAAGGATTTTGGTTGTAGAAAATCGTAGTGTAGAGTTTTTGGCCCCATATTTTGAAAGAACCTACCTTTTAAAAAGAAAGAAAAGTCATTTGAAGTTGTGTGTAAATTCATAAGGGACAAAAAATTATTCGCCTATCGTCCGTCCCGCAGTCATTGTATCAATTTAATTGTATTTCATTGTTTGCTGTTTCATGAAGAAATCAAGGAAGAATTTAGAATATCGTTCTCAAATTGAGTGAAATGATCTGTAATGCGTTAGAATCAATTAAGGAGTTATGTTTATTATTCAGTTTATTTATTCAGTTCACGTCGTCACAGTAGTTGGCCAGAAAACTGTAAATAAAATTTAATTTATCAGTATTTTTCTGACAACTATTCCCGATAACTTGCTTCAAGTACCGTTTTGTTGCCTTACACAAGTAGGCTCAAAGTCTTCTGACGCACAATTAAATTTGCGGTTTTCCAACACTCCTTTTCTTGTTCGGTGAAGTAACTTCCTTTGGCGCTGTCGCATCTCCCTCAATTTTGCCTCCTTGTAGCAGAGTTTTGCCTTTACCTTCGAGTTTTTATTTTCTTTAATTGGGGTTTACTATTAGCTTCCCCTAATTTTGCTGGAGACTTCCTGTGCCTCGCTACCTGCTCTGAAGAAACCTTCGTCAACGTCTCCGAGAGGTGCAGGAGTTCTTGGATCTTGGCTCATTACCTTAAATAATGGATTACCCTGCTTCCCGCCGTGGAAATCAGACCTATTTCGTTTCTACTTAATGTTCTTGCAAGCTTCAGGGGCCTTAGCATGCTATTTTATGGGATTCCTGAAGTTAATTATATAAGGTTAATTTTGTAATTGTATATTACGTTCTTTTCTATTCGTGCCCATTCCCGCACTCAAGATAAGCTTTTATAAGTGAGTTGACATAGAAATGAAGCCCCACCTAGGTTCAGTCAATTTCAATCATTCTTTGCGTTTTGAAAGTGATGATTAAATTAGATGAAACAATATATTACCAAATGTAGGCTCTTAAAATTCTCCGTAATAATTCACCCTGAATCAAGCCTGTCATGACATTGATCTCAGTCCACCAATGCAGCTGCAGAGTATACAGTTGCTTGTCTAGACCAGTTTTTACTGTAGTAATGCACGCATATACTCGCAGGCAGTGATAGAAGGTAACATTTTCTTATACTCTGAATATGGAATCAAATTTCTAATGTAGAACACTTCAGTGACCAGTAAGTTTAAGTTGACATGAGGTTGTTATACAGGCAACCGCAACTGTGTTCAAACTTTGTCATTTTAGATTAGATAATTTAGGCTTCTAAATTCGAATATTTGAGAAAAAATGATTAATAAGCAGTTAATCATAATTTCATTTGCTGTTCACTTGAAAAAAAGTTTAATCGATAAATTTATCTCTCGAAAAATATTATTGGCTTTAGACTGGGTTACACCAATTGCCTGACGATAAAGAATATAGACTGGTCAGGTTGTCAGTGTACTGCCTGCAGTAATATACAGTATACGAAAGTTCCACCATTTCAATTTGGTTAACTCAAAACAATCTCTCCGTTAAAGCCGTCTCAAACTCTTGCAGGTTGATGAAGCTGTTTCCACTTAATCTATTGGCAGTGATATAAATGAAAACTTGGTTGTTTAAACCGGATTGTTTTTTAGCACTCTGCTGCTGCCTTGGGTAGAAGAAAAAGCAGGTTATCATGTCTTCTAGTAGTAAACGTAGTAGTAGCATGTCTACAGCGGTGCGTAATAAACGAAGAGTTGATAAATTGAACGGAATCTTATCGGATTTGGCTATAAAAATTGCTCATATCAGCCACGCCAGATGCAAGACTATAGATGCCAAAGATGCGTTTGAAACCCGGCACGCTCTGGCCCTAACACCAACTCCACTTACATGAGTTGCAGTGCTGGTAATAGCATCTAGTGCGGGCTCGCCGCGCAGCTGCTGCGGCACGGGCGGCGGAGGCTGCGGGCATTTTTAACATACGGTCTGCGGCAGATGGCGGGCGCCGGACAGTGGCTACTGACCACTTATCTTCTTCCATGCTTCTGTTGACTCGAGTGTTTTTAGGGCTATAGTTCGATGATGAGCGCGTGGCTTAGAAATATTTTGAAGACTTAGCCTTTACCTTGCTTTGGATAATGTATTATTTATGAATCATACTTTCTATGAAATGAGGAAAATTTTTAGAGTATTTTGCATGTTGCCAAACTTTAATATCTTCAGGACTTTTTATAGTCAAATTTCTTGGCAATCCTTTATAGTAGAATTTTTCTTTCAAATAAATTTATTGCTATTGTGTATTATTCTATTATATAAAAAAGCTTTTGCTCCAACAAAGACTAGTGGCTTGTCGCTGCTACAGCTCAGATTTTTTCCTCCTTCTTAGTGCAGGAGTTTTGATCTCCGTTCTGCCTCATCACTCCAGGTGCTCGTCTGCCGCATCCGATTACAATGTTCAGAAATGTTTCTATTTGATTTGAAACATTTATTGTGTTAATGTTCTAAGTGACATTCTTGATTGACTGAACTTGTTTGAAATACTAATATGTTGATCTTGTTTTGATTTTCGTTGTGATTTCGATTTTGAGGTTGATGCTTTTCTTTTGCTTTTGTCTTTCTCTATTTTTTGGTTTATTTTCTTAAAAAACTTGAGCATTTATTTTTTGAATTTTAATATACTTACAAATAAGCTTGGACGACACGTTAGTGCTAATTTTTCATAAATGAATTTTTACATTTTAGATTTTTGGATAAAATGCACTAAAAGTTTTGCATTGGGTCTCTTGATACGTTTTTTGAATGGTTGATTTTGATATTTTTCGAAAAAATTAAAAGGTAATGCCATTGGTGCTCAAGTACTTTCTGGCGATCCCGTTCACTTACCGCAGTACCACTAATATTACATATTATCATTAAGATATATTAATAGCATTATATTTTACGTTAGTAGGGAACGTGTTTAATTGCTCGCATTTTATCATACAAAATATGGTTAATTAATAATTAAAGAGTATTAAGCAGGTGTTCTATTTGAATTTACTGGAAGGCTGTCAGGCACTGAGTGGTTGACGTGGGATAATATTTCCAGATCGTTGCATGTTGGGCGGTAATAAATTTATGCATGAAGTAAAAATACCATGTATCCCCAAAAATCATTCGTGTCTCGAAAGTGTCCACGCACCTACTACCTAGGAGTACCCTTTGTGGTACGCGTAATACCGGTTGGGAACCACAACATTAATTATTATAAAATAATATCAAATAACATTAACAACGCTAAGAGACGAGCAATTATCATGGAATTAAAGCGGTTGGCTGCCGTGATGCTAATTTTTCACCTTAAGAATACTTCAGATTAAAAAAAAATTTACTTTACAATGGTCGTAAGGTAGCTGTTTCTTCAGCAGACAAATAGCAAACAAAATTCTGTTCGCAAACAACAACAAAGTTAACTGTTTGGTTTTGCTTTAGTTCCTAGTAAATTCTAAAGCGAAGCCAATCGAGAAACAAGTTTATACTGCGTTGCGTAAACTGGCGTACTGCGGTGCGTAAACTGGCGTACTGCGGTGCGTAAATGGGTGTAGCTTGCACTCGCATCCATGCTGAATTCTGAATTTAGGTGGATGAATTTTTGTTGCGTAACGTGATGATTTGCGGTGCATTGGTTTCAAAGTCAGGAATATTGGTATACCTTGAAAAAGACAGATTCGCTGTTTAGAATGATACCCTTGCTTTCTTCTGGGCTGATTTTTCGAAAATTTCGAAAATAATTCATTATACGCTATTTTCATACCGCTGTTTCCTGTCACTGATATTTGTGTTTGGCGTTTGCACATGTCATGTGTCATGCATTCCTTGGGCCCAAATGTCACAGGTGAATGTAATTTTTTCAAGGGTAAAATACTAAAATAAATAATTCCTCGTTGTGTGTAAGTGCCACGGCTATCCCAGAACGGTTGCAGGATGTAAGCTAGCTGACCTGCTGACGCTGTGCATCCTCAGTCTCCTGATGTCATGTTTTTGTCGTATATTCTTTAAGTACTCTTGAACAGCTGCAGACCGCGTACTGCTCAGTAACTGAGCCGGAAGCCTTATAATTAAGTTAGAGCTAAGAACTCTGATATACGGATAAAAACAAACCTATTTTTAATCCTTGCTTAGAGACGGAGGGAGGCACCCTTGTTACTTCACAAGCATGTGAAGCTAGCGCACAACCACACATGCCCTTATATGTCTATATATAAGGGCAAAAAATTAATGTCATCTGAAGAATATTGTTCGACCCTGAAAATTTAAATTGACGAATTCTCTGGCCATTAACCACCCGTGTTGAAACAAGCTTATTCTGCCTTCTGATACTAACTATATATATACGTATTTATTTCAGTCATTTATTATCAAACTGGTTTTTAACTATTATGCAGCTCGCTTCCAATCTGTTCCTGAGAGAGAGAGAAAGTTTTTTTCTGTTTCATATTCTGAGTCTTCCTACATAAGCAGTAAAAAATTGTTGCTTTGTAATTATTCTCTCACCTGCAAGATGTGCTTCAATAATTTATGATCTTTTTAATTTACTTCGCACGCCGATAATCATCCATCACTTACACTCCCGATAAAAATGGCGGTTATGATTGTTGAACATTCGGTGCGTTTTTTGATTGAAATATGTCATCAAATCCGAAAATAAGAGTTAAATAAGGCACAAATCAATTTGACCTGAGAAATCGCTCTCTACAATTCAACGATTGCTAGAACTTATTCTAATCATTTATATTAAGCACCATGCAGACGGCTGATGATTTTTTATCATTTGAAATCGCTCTCCGCAAGTCAGCGATTTCTAGCACTTATTCAAATCATTTTTATTATCACCAGACTGCTGATGATTTTTATCATTTGCGCTCGTGGTTTCTTCCATCGTACTTCATAACTGATTTATTTTTACAGGTTACATCTCTAAGGGAGGATTTTAATGAAGCTCTGTCAGCTCTTCCCGATGGCGCACTAAGTCCCGCATTTTATGCTTCGGTAAGAATCACCATAAATGTTGTGCAATCTGCGAGCCAAATCTTTTTAAATAAATGCACACATTTAAATTCATCGGTTTGCTGGAATAATTTATAGTTGTGTTATGCAAGCGAACTATGTTTTGCATAATACGTTTGGAATAAAGTATAATGTTTTAAAGGAGACTACTGGAAATTTTGTTCGAAGAATCGTTTAATTGTTAGTGTTTGTTGCTAAAACGTAATTTCCGCTATTAAAAAAACTTGTTAAATATTTAAAACCTCGATAAAAAACATGTCATACAATGAAATCGTACATTTTTGTACGCTTTATAATGAACCGATTTTTAGGTCAAACTTATCTAGGAGTAAACATAATTCAATTCATAATTCAATTCATAATTCAAAACATAATTCAAACATAATTCATAAGAAATACGATAGCTTGAGTTCTCAGTGTTTGTGGAACATCAGATTAATCGAAAAAGCATTAAAAAATGTGTCATCGCACTTTGAAAATATTGAACTTTTTTATTTATTTCAGAAATCTAACAATGATTCGAGGCCGGCCCCAGCGCGGTTACTGTATTCTCTCTCCGGTCTCTCGAAGCTGCAACGGTCTTCAGTCGAGCTCCTTGAAGCCGTCGACAACCTTCAGTCCCAGCACGAAGCTTCCCAAATCCAACTGACTCGCGAAATGGCGGACCTCGAGTTCAATGTCAGCCGAGCTCTTGTGGAACATCAAGAAACTTTGAAGCGCGTAAGAGCGAGTGCTGACTCAGAGGCTAACTTAGCGTCAGACTTGAGGAATCTAAGAGACGAGATGCAGAGTTTAAAGCTCAACTTCGATGTGATTTCCGCTAATCAATCGCTTACTTCATCGAACATTGATCGACTTGAAGCAAAATTTGCGCAATTATTCGGAGAGAATGCAGCGTCACATAGAAGTGCTCGTAATGGAAATTTACGGTTACGAAATCTGTCTCACAATTCTGGTACACGTTCCGAGATTGATATTCCAGGATCGATTAACAGAGCTTATGGAACTCGCCATCGGAGACGAAAACTAAAGCGGAAACACGGAGCGTAAGCACTTCAACTCAAAGCCACAACCGCAGATACATAATTTTTTTTTGATACGAAGGTCAATATTTTCTTCTGCAAAACTTCATAATACTCCTGAGAATAATTTATCGTTTTAAATACAAAATCACTTGATTTTTGATCGATTATTTGGTCTTAATTTAGTCTTTTTATATCTTCGTAAACAAAACTTTATTCTCGAACTTCTCCTTTCTGCTTAATTGATTTTTTTAATACATTCAGTGTAAGGATAAGCCTTTAAAAGAGCTGTACAGTTTAGAAGAAACGTTTCTTGTCACCGCAAAGCGTTTACCTGCCGAAAATATTTAGTCGATTTTGTACAAATAGTAACTTTCAAATGACATAGCGTTGATGGGATTGGAGCCATTTTTTAATCCCGAAAATTAGCTTGCGTATGAGTTTGATTTGTGAATAGTTGAGTTACCTGTACATGTGACCTGTGGTGCCTATAGTGCTGAAGTTGGACGTAGATCTCGGTGTTTTTTCTTAACAAATTAAGAATTAGTTTTATGCTTATATTCGTGGTCGATGGTAAATTGTTTATTGTTCCCATACGTTTATCTCTCCAACGAAATTTTTTTGGGGATCGAGAGAATGATCTCAGTTGATTTATTCAGTGAAATTTGATGTATTCAGTATTCTCGGTTACCTCATTGAGGTTTCATTGTTGAATTGTGGGAATTATAATTTGTATATAAATGGATTTTGTCAGTGCTAGCTGAGGATTGTATTATACTCTTCATCCTGTGCTGATCATTACTGAAATTTAATCATATCAATGAAAAACTATACCCTCGCTATACGAAGTTATGATAAATTGGAAATTTTTTTAACTGTTTCTAGCTTCAACCTCTGCATTTCTCTAGCCATAACGCTCACCAAAGACCAGCTCTAGATACCTCTTAAAAATTTGATTCGATTTATTTTAAATGTTTAGAAATAATCCAGGATTTCCTAGTTATTTTAGGAATTGGAAATATTGAACCGAATTGCGCTCTACAACTTTGACCATTTATTTGTTAAGATAGAATTATAAAATAATTAAAAAAATAAATAAGTTTTCAATGGCCAATTATTTAAATGTGGTTCGTGTGTATATTTGATGCTATTTAAAATATCTGTTCTCTCCCTAGTCATTTTTGTTGTAATTAATGTGATTTATTAGACTGATTTTCTCTTTACGGTTCTATTCAATCTAGACGTTCAGAACATATACATTATATTCAGCTTGAAAAGTTTGCGTATTTTAAGAAGCTTGGCTAATATTTTTTCATAGAGTGGCGGTTTATAATGCACTAACATGTGACCAGATTTTTATCAATAAATATTGTGAACTTATTCCATAATTGTCGTTCGTAGTTCATTTTGAAATTTCGGATAAAGCTCTCAGATGATATCTGATTAATTAATTTTGGAAATTGTGTATAACTAAGTTTAGAGTAAACTTAGTTTAGTTTGTGCCAAATTTAGTTTGTTGTACGCTTTTATGTAGGCATTGATGCGTGTATAGCTTGTACTATTTTTTTATTCTAAGTTCTTGTCCACTTGCTTAAAAGTTGCGCATCATGAGAGCTGTCCGATTACACATTTATTTATGCAAATTTGTTGCATAAACTTGCATGAATGAAAAAACTTCTGCCTAACTGTACCATTGTTCAATTATTTGCAACTAATGCCGGAACGCCCAAAGATAGACGAAATTCATTGATGCCAACACATGAATTATATTGCTTGTTCCCATATATATATTTTTGTGATGCTTTTTAATTTTGAATTTCATCTTAAAATTCTGATAATCTGCCAATTCCTTTTATCAAATGTTTTTCTTACAAACGTGAAGAGTTTGAATGTAAGCAAACGCAAAATATAATGCAATGAACACAGTTTAATGTTGCTTGTTTCTCTTTGCTTTAAGACTTTTCAATGCAAAACCCTAAAGCCGATCACTCTTCGGTGTCAGTTCCAGAGCAGGCGAGAAAATGATTACAGTGAATAACAGATACATCGTAACTTGGATTAACTTAACTGTTGAAATAAAATGTGTGCAGCGTGTTTATCTCATTATTCTCCAAATTTGTGTAAAATTACTTTTTTCGATTCAATTTCCGGTCACTTGAACGAATTTGGTCGTATTTGTTTATTCGATTATTACTCGTTTTGTTAGCACTCCATTTTGTACTGCATTAAAAAATTCGATAAATATTTATTTCCGCATTTTTCTCTGTAATATGGCTTGTCAAATGTTCCGATTAAATCTTTGTCGCGGACAAAGGTTAATCAAACGTTGGGAGTTCTTTTATTGTTAAATTCAAAATATCTCTCTTATTATAGCGTTTGTTTTTCTTGATTGGCAGTACTTTACTAAAACTTTCCATAAATTAAATGGAGAACAATAAACCCATTGACTGTCGTTACCTTGGTAGCAGCGGCTCTGAAAGTCTTTTCTATCGAGTATTCGTGAGGCCGGTGAACAATACAGCTGGAAAGCATGACAAATGTGTACAAGCAGTTAAGAGATTATCTCTTGATATGTCAAGTGATAATCTGTAGCAACGCGGGTTCTTCGCTAGTAGAAAGCTATGATTCCCCACGAAGATCGTCCAGGCTTAGGTTTGAGGTCTACGAATCAAGTGCAATCGCCTTCATGTTACTCCACCACTCGACCTCTCGATGAGACTCGGCCTTTCCTGTCGATGTTCGCTGATCCCTTGAGCTATAAAAGAAGACTTGGTGTAAATTCTTACTGTCATTTAACAAAATGCCTAAAATTCATTTAAAGCCATCGCAGTCAAAAAGGTGAAAATTATTTTTTAAACAACCTATCTCATAACTTCTAGAACTTATAA